>NW_027526265.1:191132-413627 GCF_048455015.1 Haemaphysalis longicornis | reverse complement strand
GCCCCGCCAGTAGCGTAGTGGTTATAGCACCAGACCGGTATTCTGGAGGTCGTGGGTTTGTATCCCACCCGGTGGGCATTTTTTTACAAATTTCTTTCTGACTCAAAAAATTCTTCATCTCTTTCTATGACCCACCACAACCTCCCCTTTGCTTTCTCAGGTTTTCTTGACTGCCAACCATTATTTTCTGTCTTATTTTCACCGAGCCCTTCATTTCCCATTTTGTGATTCGCTCTCTCTCTATATATATATATATAGTTAAGAGAAAAGATTCCTAGCAATGAGGTTAGCTCTACGATATAGAAGTCAAATTGAAAAACATAAGAGCATTTATTCTAACGTTTCGACCGGGGGCCGGGCTTTTTCGAAGATACCAAGGGAAGGATGTGGTAGGTCATTAAAACATAAAAATTTTGGAAAGAAAGAAAGAAAGTGGAGTCTTGGTGCCTTTGGAAGCTTAAGAGGGTTCAACGCTGGTCGACCAGTCTCGACATGTCCTAGACACTCGAGTCACGGCCCGAGGGTTAAAAAGAACGTCCCCTTCACCCCCACTATCATGAAAGCAGAAAAAACTGCGCGTAAAAGACAGGACCGTGACAAGTAGACCGGACAAGCGCAGACTCACAACTAACTTTATTGAAACAATGAAGAAGAATATATGTCATTTCTGGCACATGCGCACACAGAATCCAGTTCGTTTATCTTTTCCTGTCAGTGCACCATCCTCTTTAAAAATTCAAATTCATTGCCGTACAAAGCAACGGATGTCACGCTAACACAATTTTTGTCATTCCTGCGTATAAAAAACGCCTCCATCAACTCTCGGGCGATTCGATCATGGCCTTTGCCCAGCACTGTAGTTTTATTTAGCAACGGTCTCCAGTTTTTAGACCTGAACCTCACGTTTTTACCGGATCATGTATGCTGGATT
This sequence comes from Haemaphysalis longicornis, assembly GCF_048455015.1. Taxonomy (NCBI): domain Eukaryota; kingdom Metazoa; phylum Arthropoda; class Arachnida; order Ixodida; family Ixodidae; genus Haemaphysalis; species Haemaphysalis longicornis. The sequence goes on along the minus strand of NW_027526265.1, from coordinate 412,696 downwards.
TACAAGCCAAGGGTACGTAAAGGGTTGTTGCCTTATGAGTCTGCGCACTCAAAGACTGTGAAAAGGGCGGTTGCTATGGCATGTCTCCAAGAAGCGCTTGTTAATTCTTGCCCCCACAGGGTGCGTGAAAGTTTTGTTGCCCAGATGTCCAGGTTGCTAACTGCTGGTTTCCCTCTGATGGTGTTGATAGCGGTGGCTGAGTCACTGCTGAAAAAGATCAAGTGTAACCGGACCTGTGAGGCTGACGCTCCTAAGCGAAAAACCCCTGTAGTTTTGCCATATGTCCACAAAGTAGCGCACAACCTGAAAAATGTGGCCAACAGGCACGGAGTGCCGGTAGTCTTTTCTGCCCCTCGTAAGTTGGCTGGCTTATGCCCCAAGATTCTAAAAGGATCCGACAAGGCCGCAGCATGCCAAAAGAAGCATGCTACACCGTTTGTGCTTGGCGCAACTGGGGTTGTGTATTCTATACCGCTCACTTGCGGGAAGGTATATATTGGGCAGACGAGGCGCTGCATCAATGACCGCCTGAGGGAACAGCAGCTTTTAATAAAAAACAAAACAGGGTCCCATCTTCCGCACCATTGTCTTGCCTGTGAAGATAAACCATGTCGGCCGTTGCTAAATGAAACTACAGTGCTGGGCAAAGGCCGTGATCGAATCGCCCGAGAGTTGATGGAGGCGTTTTTTATACGCAGGAATGACAAAAATTGTCTTAGCGTGTCATCCCTTGCTTTGTACGGCAATGAATTTGAGTTTTTAAAGAGGATGGTGCACTGACAGGGAAAGATAAACGAACTGGCTTCTGTGTGCGCATGTGCCGGAAATGACATATATTCTTCTTCATTGTTTCAATAAAGTTAGTTGTGAGTCTGCGCTTGTCCTGTCTACTTGTCACGGTCCTGTCTTTTACGCGCAGTTTTTTTTGCTTTCATGATGCTGCACCAACTAGCCCAACAACATGCTGTACTCACCCCCACTAGTCCGAGTGGCGCTGGCTGCCAACCCCAAGCACAGGAAACAAAAATACCTAAAACATAAATACCCCAGAAAGTGGAGGGGAAAAGCGCCCCGCTGGTAGCGTAGTGGTTATCACACCAGACCGGTATTCTGGAGGTCGTGGGTTCGGGTCCCATTAAGCAGGCACTTTTTCTCCACTTTCTTTCCAAATTCTTTATCTGTTTCAATGACCTACTACATTCTCCCCTTTGATTAGCGAGGTTTTCTTGGCTGCCAACTCTTATTTCTGTGTTATTTTCAACGAGCCCCTCATTTCCTATATATTGTAGCGTTATGTAGGGGTTCGCTACTCGTAAGCAATTAGTTTAATGCCAGAATTAGGCTTAAATCACAGAGCTAATGGCGATGCCAGTACCGAGCGGGACGCACAAAAAACGAGTTTTGTCTTCTTCTACTTCCATGCGCCAGAACACGCGCATCTGGTTTCGTGCTGTGGTGGGATTGGCGGCATTGATAGTCTTCAGTGTAGATCTTCTTTCTAGAGAGAGAGAGAAAGGACTTTTATTGGTTATCCTGCACTATCGGTGAGGGGGATCACGACACCGGGTTCCGCCCTGTGTCGTGTTAATGTTAAAGCCGATCCGGAGACGGGGCCGCGTCCGGCCGGAGGCGTCGGCGCTGGGGGGTCCGACCTTTGACGTGATCGGGAAGCCGCCCGCGCTTCTGCTGCCCAGCTGCCCGACCAGCTGCCCGAACCGTACATCCTAACAGGCGACCTTAATGCACACAACTCTCTTTGGGGCTCCTCCAGAACGGATGCCCGAGGTCGCCTGATAGAGAAATTTCTTACATCTTCAGGAGCATGCCTTTTCAACCAAAAACAGCCTACATACCATAACATAGGACATAATACGTACTCACATCTTGACTTGGCTATTGGTTCTGCAATTGTCTTTTCATGTCTTGAGTGGGGCGTGGGCACGGACCCATATGGTAGTGACCACTTCCCCACATCCCTAACATACATAGGTAAAGGCCCGTGCAGTTTATCTTCCCATAACAGGTTTAATGAATCAAAAGCAAACTGGAGTACATTCACAGAAACATCTAAACTACACCACACAACCATAAAACACCTACACGTTGAGGAAGCAGCCCAACTCGTCACGGCGCACATAGTCGACGCCGCCGAAAAGTCCATGCCCCAGGCCTCCAGTGCGTCCCGCAACCCAAGGAGGCCCTGGTGGAACGAGGACTGCAGGCGGGCGCGAGAGGCCCAGAACAAGGCGTGGGGTGTCCTTCGCCGGTACCCCACGTCAGATAACCTCATTTCGTTTAAACGGGCAAAGGCTCTTGGGAAGCGAGTGCGTCGTGAGGCGAAAAGGGAGAGTTGGCGCACCTTCCTCACTTCCATCAACTCATACACCGACACACACAAAGTCTGGACGCGAATACGAAAACTAAAAGGACAACAGACACACAGCCTGCCCCTTGTTAGTACAACAGGGGACACAATGGAAGACCAGGCTAACACACTTGCACAACACTTCGAACACGTGTCCAGTTCAGCACACTACACAAAAACTTTCATGAAACACAAGACATCTGTAGAAAAGAAGTCCCTGCGTGATAACAACAAGTCGCATACTTCTTACAATTCTCCTTTTTCAATTCATGAGCTGAAGGTTGCTCTGAACGCATGTAAGCCTTCAGCTCCAGGTGCAGACAAAATCACATACACCATGATACAACACCTACACCCAGACACTCTTGAAACACTCCTACATCTATACAACAACATATGGCTTTCGGGGCACATTCCTCGCTCTTGGAGAGAGGCCATAGTAGTTGCTTTCCTGAAGGAAGGAAAGGACCCTTCCTCTCCTGCTAGCTATCGGCCCATCGCCCTCACAAGCTGCCTGTGCAAGCTCCTCGAAAAGATGATAAACAGGAGACTCATGTACTTTCTTGAGTACAATGGTCTTCTCGAGAGCTGCCAGGCAGGCTTCAGGGCGGGGCGGTCCACCAACGACCAACTCGTCGCGCTCGAGTCCTATATAAAGGACGCCTTCATTCACAAGCAGTTTTGCACAACGGTATTTTTTGACCTTGAGAAGGCCTATGACACCGCTTGGCGTTACGGGATCCTCTGTGACCTAAAGTCTTTCGGTGTTTCGGGCCATATGCTCAACACCCTTGCTAGTTATTTGTCCGAAAGAACGTTTCGCGTAAAAGTAGGTAGCGCACTCTCAAGAGTTCATGTGCAAGAAAACGGCGTTCCGCAAGGTGGAGTGCTAAGCTGCACTCTGTTCATAGTTAAGATGAACTCCCTTGGGAAGACACTGCCACCTACAATTTCTTATTCAATGTATGTAGACGACATCCAGGTATCTTTTAAATCATGTAATATGTCCATCTGTGAGCGTCAAGTCCAGCTCGGTGTCAAAAAAACTTGCCAGCTGGGCAGACAAGAACGGTTTTAAACTTAACCCAGAAAAAAGCACCTGTGTTGTCTTCTCCAGGAGGCGTGGGATCCATCCGGACCCAGACATTATCCTTAATGGCGTATCGATTCCTGTGAGGAAGGAACACAAGTTTTTAGGTGTGGTTTTGGATGAAAGGCTTACGTTCATCCCTCACATTAAACAATTGAAACATAAATGTCTAAAGTCTCTCAACATTCTTAAAATCTTGTCCTACCAGTCGTATGGAACGGATAAGCAACTCCTGTTACGTATTTTCAGAAGCCTAGTGGGGTCTAGATTGGTCTATGGGAGTGTTGTGTATGGGTCAGCCACTAAAACAGCACTTAAAATGCTCGACCCAGTGCTTCACTTGGGGCTTCGCCTCTCTTGTGGCGCATTCCGTACGAGCCCTGTACAGAGTCTTTACGCAGAGTGTGACAAATGGTGCTTATCACACCAGCGAACCTATGTTGACTTGTTATATGCCTCTAAAATTTCATCAATGGACAACCATCCTTTTAAACCGGTTTTTAATGATACATTCACATCAAAGCTCTTTTTAAATCGCCCATTCATTCCTGTTCCCTTCTCGCTCAGAGTAAGGGACGAGGTCACTATTCATGAGGTCTCCTTTGTAGACACATTCAAGTCATCTATCACCGATCTTGTAGCACCATGGCATCTTCGTCCTGTTGCATGTGACTTGTGTTTCTTAAAATACAATAAGAACAGGACACCAAAAAGCGGGATTTTGCAGCATTTCATGTATATACAGGATAAATACAAGGCTGCAGAGTTTTACAGCGATGCATCTAAAACGTCCACTGCGGTGTCTTGTGCTGCGCATGGGCCCAATTTTGAAGCATGTAGAACAATGAATGTTAATACAAGCATTTTTACGCCAGAAAGATATGGCATATTTCTTGTTGTAAGTCACATAGTTGAACATCGTATTCCTACATCCGTCATTTATACAGATTCGTTGAGCGTCGTCCGTGCATTATCATCCGGAAAGTCATAAAAAACCATGTCATTAATCTTGTCTTCAAAACAATTATGGTAGCTTATTCCTCAAACCTTGGGGTGATTGTGTGTTGGGTGCCAGGCCATTCTGGCATTGGCGGTAATGAAGTGGCGGATGAAATGGCCGCCAATGCTGCACTCCGAAACACAGTAGACATGGCAACACTACCGTACACAGACCTCAAGCCACACATTAGACAACAACTCCGTAAAACTTGGCAAGCAGACTGGAGCGAACAGACAGACAACAATCTACACGTAATAAAACCACACTTGGGACAATACACAACTGACTCACACAACAGGCACATTGAAGTTACCTTAGCCAGATTACGGATAGGCCATACACATGTGACGCACTCGCACTTGCTCACGGGATCTCCAAGACCCCTGTGTAGCAGGTGTGGGGAGGGCCTATCCGTAGTCCACATACTCATACAATGCAAGGCACTTGACACAACACGACACAAACACTTCAGACAACTGTACAGACAACATATTCCCCTACACCCATCCCTGTTTCTAGGTGACGATGCCATGGTTTCTGTGAAACGCGTTTTTAAATATTTCTCAGACGTCAAGTTTTTAAACCTCATTTCCTATCACGCATCATGAAATCTGGCCCTATACACCAGCCATCACCATCATCTTTATTGATCTTACTATGTCCAGTTTACACGTTTTATACCTACCTTTTGTGGTAATCACTTCTTTTCATTAAATAACTTCTCTTGCGCTCTTTGCCCTCGTCGGCCTTGCGCCATTAAACAAAAACCATCATCATCAGTCGGTAACGGCCCCAAGAAAGGGAACGTCGTCGTCGGCTTCTGGGCTCGCTGAATCGATGGGCGCCCGGGACAAGCAGTCAACGTCACTGTGCTTACGTCCCGACTTGTACACTACTGTCATGTCATAATCTTGCAACCGGAGGCTCCATCGAGCGAGGTGTCCAGATGGGTCCTTCAGGTTTGCAAGCCAGCACAACGAGTGGTGATCGCTGACAACTTTAAACGGCCTAACATAAAGATACGGTCGGAACTTGATGATGGCCCAGACGATGGCAAGACACTCCTTTTCAGTCGTGGAGTAATTCGACTCCGAGTTCGAAAGAGTTCGACTGGCGTAGTCTAAAACTCTTTCAGCTCCGTCTTGCCATTGAACGAGGACGGCGCCGAGTCCGACGTTACTGGCGTCCGTGTGGATTTCCGTATCCGCATTTTCGTCGAAATGGGCAAGTATTGGCGTGGTTGTAACCGGTCTCGCAGGTCATTGAAGGCCACTTCTTGTTCCTCTTGCCACGCAAATGGGACGTCATCCTTGTTCAGTTGTGTCAGCGGTTCCGCAATATCCGAGGAATTTTCGACGAAGCGCCTGTAATACGCAGCAAGGCCCAGAAAGCGCCTAACGGCCTTTTTATCACCTGGTCTCGGAAAACCTGCAACAGCTGCCGTCTTTTCAGGATCTGGTGAGACTCCTTCGGAGCTAATAACATGTCCTAGAAACCGCAGCTGGTTGTAGCCAAAGTTGCATTTTCCAGGTTTTATAGTTAATTTAGCCGATTTGATGGCTTCGAGGACCAGCCGCAACCTGTGTAGATGTTCTTCGAATGTTGCGGAGAACACTATGACATCGTCAAGGTAAAGAGGCATGAGTGCCACTTGAGACCGGCCAAGATAGAATCCATCATTCGCTGGAACGTAGCGGGTGCTGAGCATAGACCGAATGGGAGGACTTTGAACTCGTATAGCCCATCGGGTGTGACAAACGCGGTCTTCTCGTGGTCTCTCTCGTCAACCTCGATCTGCCAGTATCCGCTTTTAAGATCTAAGGACGAGAAATATTTGGCAGTGCGCAACCGGTCCAAGGCATCGTCTATGCGTGGGAGCGGATAGACGTCTTTTTTTGTAACACGATTCAGTTTCCTGTAATCGACACAGAAGCGCAAAGTTTTATCTTTCTTCTCGACTAGCACCACAGGGGATGCCCCCGGACTTTTCGATGGTTGGATGACATCGTCTTGTAGCATTTCTTTTACTTGATTCTGGATGGTTTCACGCTCCTTGTAGGATACGCGGTATGGGTGTTGGCATACCGGCTTTGTTGCTTCGTCTACAATGATGCGGTGCTTGGCAACAGGGGTTTGTCCGACCTTGAAGCAGTTGAAAAATACTCACGGAAATCCCCGAGGAGGTCTGTCAGCTGCTTTTTCTGTTCTGGCGAGAGGTCTGGGTTGATGTTAATTAATCCCACGACGTCTATCGGGGCCGATACATCGGTCCGGTCTGTCCCCTCTGCATGCAGTTCTGTCAACTGAACAAACTCGTACAACGAGGCGATGGCGGTTCCTTTTGCGACGTGTTGGAGCCTGTTTCCAAAGTTTGTTAGCACAACACTTGTGCAGCCGTCACACAGGTGGACAAGGCTCCTTGCAACACAGATTTCTTTTTCTAAAAGCAAGTTCTTCTTGCCTTCCACTAATCGTTCGCAACATTCGGGCACGTCCCCTTTCACGAAGATGACGACACTACTGCGGGCTGGCCCCACTACGTTGTCGTCGACTACGCGGAGGACGCGGACTTCCCCTTCTGCGTCGTTTGTAGCGATGGCTCCTGCTGTCGAGAATGTCACTGTAGATGTTTGCAGGTCAATGACGGCGCCGTTTGCTTGTAGGAAGTCGATGCGTAGTATTACATCCCTGGAACACTCTGGACGTACGATGAAGTCAGCGACGTAGGTGTAGCCACGGATGCCGACCCTAGCTGTGCAACGACCTGTAGGCGCGATCAGATGACCACCCGCGGTGCGAATGTGGGGTCCGTTCCAGTGCGTGAGAACCTTCTTGAGCTCCTCGGCCAGGTTGCTACTGATTACCGAGTATTCGGCACGGGTGTCCACTAGCGCGGTAACGTCATAACTGTCAATAGTCACGGCAAGATTCGATGTGGCTCGTTTTCGGTCGGTTTCTGTCTGCGTCGGTTCTATAGCGGTACGTCGTCGAGAGCATCGTGGAGGATCTTCACCGGCTTCCCGTTCAGCGACCCCACCTCCAGAGGCCGCTGGTCTCAGTTTTCCCGACGCGGGCTCTGCGAGTGCCGCCCGGGTGAGCTGGAGGGGCGACGAGGGCTTGGCGACCGGTAACGATAAGGTGACGACGACGGCCTTGTTTCCTCACGACTAGACGTCGACCAATGATGCTGTGCAAGCAGGTACTCCTGAATTTCAGGTGGCCGTTCACCGTTTCGCGGGCAGGGTGCGTTGGGATGAAAACCGCGGAGACCGGCACGGCGGTACGGGCAGGACCTGTAGAGATGGCTGGCTTCACCACAATGAAAACACAGTGGCCGGCTATCCGGTGCACGCCACAAATCCGTCTTCCGAATGGTCGCCGGGGTACGTTGATATCCCGGCAGGTGAGGGGCCATGGCGCCGTCACCAGACGCGGCATAGGTGGCGGCAGGCGTTGGGGCGGCGAAGTAGTGAGTGGCGTACGGAGAAGGCGTTGCGACGGCGACGTTCGGAGCGGCGTACGGGGAGGTTTGCTGGAGAGCGGCGGCGTATGTAGCGGAGCTGCGAGATGCCGGCATGTCGAGTTCAGCTGGTTCCTGAACCGCTCGCCGCACTTCCTCTCGAACTACTTGTGATAGCAAGTCATATGTCTGCAAAGCCGGTGGCAGCTGCGGTCGGCGAAGTTCTTCCCGAACTACCGAACGAATGAGCTCACGCAATGCGTCTGGGCTGGTGGCCAAGGCAGCGGAGAGCATTTCCACCGACGTGCTGCTTTGACTGCGGTCGTACTGTCTGGAGCGCTGCTCCAGCGTCCTTTCCATTGTCGACGCTTCATTGATAAACTCGAGAACGGTACGCGGAGGGTTGCGCACTAGCCCGGCAAACAGCTCCTGCTTAACGCCTCGCATAAGGTTTCGGAGCTTCTTGTCCTCGGCCATGTTTGGGTCAGCACGCCCGAAAAGGCGGGGACATGTCTTCGTAATACATGGTCACGCTCTCGCTGGGACGCTGATTTCTTGTGTATAGCGCAGCTTCGGCCTTTTCCCTGCGGTCGCCTCTGGCATAGGCAGCCAGAAACCGAGTGCGAAATTCGTCCCAGGTTGGGAACTCCCTTTCGTGGTTCTCGAACCACGTCCTCGCGTGGTGGTCGAGCGAGAAATACACTTGTCACCGTTTCATCAGTGCATCCCATCCATTAAAGCTCGCGGCGCGCTCATAGAGGTCAAGCCAGTCTTCTGCGTCCTCAAACACATTGCCGTTAAATATTGGCGGCGTTCGCGGCTGATGGATGACAAACTGACCTGGGACGGCATAGTCGGTCTGCGTCGTAGTTGAGGTCATGATGTGTGTTTTCGCTGCTCTGGTTGTCGCCGGCAGCAGTCCGAATTCGGGTGAAGCACCTTGGAGTCGACGACTGCTGCGTTGGTGAACAGGAGTCAGCTCCGTGCGAGGCGCTTCGTCTCCAGCAACGCTGTCGTCTTGTCGCACAACCCGTCACAACCCGCACCCACCACCAAAAATGTAGTGTTATGTAGGGGTTCGCTACTCGTAAGCAATTAGTTTAATGCCAGAATTAGGCTTAAATCACAGAGCTAATGGCGATGCCAGTACCGAGCGGGACACACACAAAACGAGTTTCGTCTTCTTTCACTTCCATGCTCCAGAACACGCGCATCTGGTTTCGTGCTGTGGTGGGATTGGCGGCATTGATAGTCTTCAGTGTAGAGCTCCTTTCTAGGCTGTCGCTGAATCGATGAGCCGTAACAATATATATAAATAAATATATATATATATATATATTGTAGCAAGTATGTATGTAGCTTACATGAAAATGTGACGGGCATAAGCCATAACGGGCAAATCGCCATATGTGGGTATGCGCCGGATGGCGACGAGGAAGAGGACGCTCTCGTTCATGCTCAGCCTCGCTTAAAGCTGGTCGGTTCGGTTCGCTCCTCCTGCGTTGACGCCTCACCCACGAATACACAAGCCGATGCTCCTACGGGAACGTCGAGTATCTCCTTTACAATTTTTGGTGGAGGTTGCGGCCTTGCTCCGGTCCCCATCTGTCTATCCTGGAGCTGCGCAGTCGGACACTTCCCTCGAGGATGTCTCACGGTAACCACCATGAGTCCACACCTCCTGTGACACCTATCATCTGCCCTAGCACGGTCTGTAAACGGGATCCCCCCTTCTTCAACGGCACTGATGATCAGGACGCTGAGGACTGGCTCACCACCTTCGAACGGGTGAGCACCCATAACAACTGGGACGATAAACTGAAGCAGAACAATGTCAGTCTCTCCTTTACCGGTGTTGCAGAGACGTGGTATAAGAACCACGGGTCTGATCTCCGCACATGGTCAGACTTCAAGACCGAATTTACCAAAGTGTTCGGGCGCCAAGCAGTTCGGAAAGTGCGCGCTGAAGTGTCTGCGCGAACGCGCTCAGCGCACGAACGAAACCTTGACATCTTACTTCGAGGACATCCTTGACTTGTGTAAAATGGCAAATAGTGCTATGACCAAAGAGGGGAATATAAAGCATATCCTTATAGGCATAGACGACGATACCTTCCAAATGTTGCTCGCAAAAAACCCTCGCACTGTTGCTGAAGTCATCAACGCTTGCCAAGAGTTCGATGAACTCCGCAGAGAGAGGGCTCTCACCCGTAAACCAGCAGAACAAGGCCATTGGATTTGCAGCTTAGCCTCTGATGATAGGGGTGTCCTCTTCGCCCGGATTCAACAGTTTGTCCGCGATGAAGTGGCTCGTCAGCTTTCCCTCGTTAGGGACGTAGCGAAACCACCTCATTTGGATTTAGCCCCAACCCTAAGGAGCGTTATACAACAATTGGCTGACGCACTTCCAAGCACTGCACCGCCCAATTCCGCGGTATCTCCAGTAGTATACACCGACATAACGCCTCAAACTACGATGGCAGCTCCTTTGACCTTACGACCAAGTGCCACATAGGCCTTTCACCTATGCCGAGACCGTGGCACAACCTTTCACTGGAACCATGCCGGGGCCCTTCTTTGCGCCTGCTGCAAGCCCTGGGAGTCATGCCACTGCCGGGGTTCAACGCGTCCGGTCAATGCGTGTCACTCCGCATCCAGTGTCTACATTCGCGAATCCTGGGCGCACGCCCGATAATCACCAGATCTGGTATTCGTGTGGGATTGCGGGACATGTGGCACGCTACTGTCGCCGTGCCATGACGGGTGCGCGCAACTCACCGTGGTCCTTTCCCTATGCGCCCTCACTGCCCATGACGCAAGCCCCAGCCCCGTTTCCGACGACACCTATCTCGTCCGATGACCGTTACTTCGCCAGCCGCCGCTCACAGTCTCCACGACGCCGCTCACTCTCTCCGATGCGCCGTCGCCCTACGACTAGTCAGACGGAAAACTAGACGCCGCAGTTTCGGAGGCAAAAACTGCGTCACCGTCGAAATGCCAAAGTCCTCCTTCTTCGCCGCATAATTTAATCAAATTGTATGTTCATGGTGTTGCTACCCTGGCGCTCATTGATACTGGAGCTGCTGTTTCTGTTATTGATGACAAATTCCGCCGATCGTTACGGAAGGTGACGACACCTATATATGGTGTTACGCTGTGCATCGCTAATGCGCAACACGTGGAACCGCTGGCCGCATGCACCGCTCGTGTTACAATTCAAGGGGTTGTCTACATCATCGAACTCATCGTCCTGTCGTCTTGCTCTCACAATCTCAATATAGGATGGGACTTCTTGTCGCGCCTTCACGCCATCATTGACTGTGCGCGCACTGAAGTAGAGCTGCTTCCGGCACTTGAAAACGATTGCGAGAAAGGCGCCGCAAAGTTGCTTGTTGCTGACGACACGGATATTCCACCGGATTCATCTGTGCTTCTGCCGTTGTCGTGCAGCAGTGTTTCGGACGCCACAGTCATATTTGCTCCTTCAGGTCTCTTTTGGCTTCGCAAATCCTTTCCACTGCCGTTCGCTGTCCTCGACATCAAATCAGGTTCTTGTTTTGTGCCTGTCTCAAACCCTAATCCGTGCCCCATCAAACTCTTTCGCAGTGACTGCTTTGGCCTTATAGAAGAAATTGACCTTTTCGTTCTTATCGACGTAGCCGAAGACGTTTCTCCCGTCGATATTACCGCGCATAGCTCCGGTTGCTTAGGTGACATCTCGCCTGATGCGACTCTGTTGCTCAACGCTATCGACGACGCCCTTACTTCGACCCAACATGACCAACTATTGACTGTTCTACGGCGCTTCAGTACATCATTCGACTGTCATCACACTCCTTTGGGCCGCACGTCAACCGTTTCGCATCAGATCGACACTGGCACCCACGCACCATTGCGACAGCGACAGTATCGTGTGTCCTCCACCGAGCGTCGTGTCATTGAGGAACACGTGGAGGACATGCTAAAACGCGATGTCATTCGACCATCGATGAGTCCTTGAGCTTCTCCTGTGGTCCTTGTCAAGAAAAAAGATGGATTCATCCGGATCTGCGTGGATTATAGACGTATCAACAAAATAACTCGCAAGGACGTTTACCCGCTGCCCCGCATTGATCACGCTCTTGACAGCTTGCAAGGGGCCGAGTACTTCTCATCATTGGATTTGAGGTCGGGCTACTGGCAAGTGCCCATGGACGACGCGGATCGTTCTAAAACAGCATTCGTAACACCAGATGGACTATACGAGTTCAATGTCATGTCATTCGGACTCTGTAATGCGCCCGCGACATTAGAACGAATGATGGACAACGTATTGCGCGGTCTGAAATGAAAAACGTGCCTTTGCTACCTAGACGACATCGTCGTGTTCTCACCAGATTTTAGGACCCACCTAACACGCCTGGAACAAGTATTGAAATGCCTTACTTCCGCCGGTTTGCAGCAGAACCTTAAAAAGCGCCGCTTCGCTTCTCAGAAACTCACCATTTTGGGCCATGTGGTTTCGAAAGACGGCGTCCTCCCGGATCCAGCGAAACTCCGTGCCGTGGCGCAGTTCCAAAAGCCGACTACAATGAAGGACCTGCGAAGCTTTATCGGCTTCTGCCCCTATTTCCGGCGCTTTGCACGGAACTTTGCCTGTATCATTGCTCCCCTGACGCAACTTCTCGGTGGAAGCGGGGAAATTTCAGACTGGTCCTCTGATTGCTGAAACGCTTTTCTGAGGCTACGCCGTGTCCTTACGTCACCACCCATACTCAGACATTTCGATCCACGCGCACCAACCGAACTCCACACCGATGCCAGCGGTGTGGGATTAGGCGCAGTCCTCGCCCAACGACTGGACGGCTATGAGGAATACGTAGTCAGTTATGCGAGTTGCACATTGACGAAGGCGGAAGTGAACTACTCTGTAACAGAGAAGGAATGTTTGGCTATCTTTTGGGCCATCAGCAAGTTTCGCCCCTACCTGTACGGACGCCCGTTCGACGTCGTGACGGATCATCATGCTCTTTGTTGGTTGTCTTCACTAAAGGATCCCTCCGGTCGCCTCGCCCGCTGGTCCCTCCGCTTTCAAGAGTATGATATCCGTGTCGTGTACAGGTCAGGACGCAAGCATAACGACGCTGACGCTCTTTCTCGCTCTCCGCTTCCATCGGACGTCGCGAGCTTGTGGACGGCAGATAACATCCTGGCGCCTCTCACCATAGCGGACATGGCTGCTTAGCAGTGTAAGGACCCGTGGATCACCTCGATTCTCGAGTATCTTTCACGCCCCCCGGCAAACGCTGCTCCAAGATCACTCCGCCGACAAGCTGCCCACTGCACCGTTTGTGACGAACGCCTATACCGCCGCAACTACCACAACGACGGTAGAAAATGGCTCCTAGTGATTCCTCGCCACCTACGCAAGGAAATTTGCTCTTCCTTTCACGATGACGCGCAGTGTGCTCACGCTGGAATGCTAAAAACGTACGAGCGCCTTAGACTTCGCTACTACTGGCGCGGGATGTATACCTTTGTGAAAAAGTTTGTTAAATCTTGAAGCATCACAGCAAGCCGACCTAGTTGGAAACGATTCATGATTGGACTTGCGCAAAACAGCACAAAGACAAGTGCATCAGCCACCCTTCTGTGGCCTTGTTAGATAAGGAATTGACGCTGCTGTCGCCTTTTTTGTAGACGCTGATCTACTTATGTGATTTGTGTGCGCTGTAAAGCTTTTACTGAGATGTTGTACGCAGGTCTGTGGGGTATATATGTCTTTCTTCCAAGAAATTAAACCAGTTGTTAGAGTGCGCTCGTCCTTGTCGTTCCTTCCTCGTCACCGTTTGTTTTGCGCAAGTCCAATCATGAATGTTAAATCTTGCACAGACTGTCAACGGCGCAAGAATCCTCCGCAGCACACCGGCGCTCCACTTCAGCCGTTGCCCTGTCCAGCGGTCCCTTCGACAGAGTGGGCATTGATCTCGACGGCCCACTTCCCAGCACAGCTGCCGCTAACCGCTGGATCATCGTCGCCGTCGATCATCTAACGCGTTATGCCGAAACAGCTGCGCTACCCGCGGCCACGGCTCGAGAAGTAGCGTCCTTCCTCCTTCAGCGGTTCATTCTCCGCCACGGTGCTCCTCGCGAGCTACTCAGTGATCGAGGTCGCGTGTTTTTATCCGACGTCGTGGAGACCCTTCTAGCTGAATGCAACGTTGTCAACCGCAAAAGCACATCATACCACCGACAGACAAATGGTCTGACGGAGCGGTTTAACCGCACACTGGGGGATATGATCGCAATGTACATTTTCTCGGACCATTCCAATTGGGATCTCGTTCCTTTTGTGACGTATGCTTACAACACCGCTAAGCAGACGACCACGGGATTTTCGCCGTTCTTTTTGCTCTACGGCCGTGAGCCTTCATGCATGCTGGACACTATACTACCATACCGACCTGACGCCTCCGAATTTATGCCAGTTTTACACGTCGCTCGGCGCGCCGAGGAATGTCGCCAGCTTGCTCATCGATTCACATCGGAAGACCAGCAGCGCCAGAAAGCACGTCACGATATTTCTGTCACAGCTCCAACTTTCCAGAACGGATCACTCGTGTTGCTCTACGTACCGTGCCCGACTCCCGGACTGTCGCCGAAATTTGTGGCGCACTATCACGGCCCCTACGGGGTTGTGGAGCGAACATCGCCCGTCAATTACGTTGTTGAGCCTGTAATGGCAACTTCACACCACCGCCGTCGGGGGCGTGAGGCAGTTCATGTCGCGCGATAAAAGCCCGACTATGACCCGTTCGTATCGTGTACGCCTTCCCCTTTCTGACGGGGGTATTGTAGCAAGTATGTATATAGCTTACATGGAAATGTGACGGGCATAAGCCATAACGGGCAAATCGCCATATGTGGGTATGCGCCGGATGGCGACGAGGAAGAGGACGCTCTCGTTCATGCTCAGCCTCCCGTAAAGCTGGTCGGTTCAGTTCGCTCCTCCTGCGTTGACGCCTCGCCCACGAATAAACCAGCCGATTCTCCTACAGGAACGTCGAGTATCTCCTTTAATATATATATATATATATATATATATATATATATATATATATATATTTATATGTTATATATATATTTATATATATATATTGTAATGAAGAGAAGTGAAAGAACTAAGGGACCTCGATCGTCCAATCCCTGTTCGGGTATGTGCCGGAAGCATCAAGCTGGCATCATCTCTTTGCGTCCTTGTGGTCAGATCAGCGATCCCCTATCCGGTTCACTTCGAACAAACAGCGCTGCTTCCCGCCTCTCGCTTTTACTGCTTGTTTGCAATTAAACCGCCTTTGAAGTGGTGGAGGAGCTGGGTACGAGGTGAACAAACCTGGAGCTTCGTAACCGCACCGTACCAATGCCCGTCAACCCCGTCGACGTAGGCCAACAGCCACCATCACCGGTGCCACCAGTCATTCGTGCCGGCACCATCCGTCAGCGTGACCCGCCCTTTTTCACCGGCAAAGGTAATTATGATGCCGAGGATTGGTTGTCCACATTCGAGCGAGTGAGCGTCTACAACAAGTGGGATGACAAAGCTAAGCTGAGCAATGTCGAGTTTTACCTTAGGGAAGTGGCTGAGGTATGGTTTCGGAACAACGGCAGGACCATCAAAACGTGGGGCGAATTCAAAACCCTCTTCGCAGAGGCGTTCGACAGGCCAGAGGTGCGGAAACTGCACGCTGAACAGTGTCTTCGCGTACGCGCGCAGCAGCCCGGCGAGAATATCACAAGTTATATCGAAGACGTTGTGGATCTCTGCAGGCGTATGAACATGAATATGTCTGAGCAAGAAAAGATTCGGCACGTACTGAAAGGAATTGAAGACGACGCGTTCCAGATGTTGATGTCCAAAGACCCAAAGACCGTGGCTGAGATAATTAGGCTCTGCCAAAGCTGTGATGAGCTGCGGTGGCAGAGGAGTTTTGTTCGACAGTCGCTCGGGACGTGCGCAGAACTGTCAAGTTTATCGTGCAGTTCTGAACAAGCATCGCTTGAAATGAGGATTAAGGACTTCGTCCGGGAAGAGGTCGCTCGGCAACTTTCGCTGGTACCTTTTGTAGAGCAGCCTGTACCAAGTTTGCCTCAAGCTGTTCAGCGCACCGTCAGGGAGCAGGTCGCCGAAGCCCAATCACCTGCACACCAGTCAACTACACCCGCTGCCCCGCTGACTGTTCCAACCATGGCTACCATAGCACCGCCAGTGACCGCTCCGTTGACGTACGTCGAATGCGCTGCAAGGGCTGCCCCGCCACTTGTCCACTCCTTTGTCCCCTCGTTTAGACCCTACATACCAGCGCCTGTGACTTTCACTCCTCAGCCAGTCTCCCAGTTCCGCCGTCCCGCGCCATTGGCTGTACAGCAGACGAATGCGTGGCGCACTCAGGACAACCGACCTATATGCTTTTCCTGTCGTCTCCCAGGACATGTTGCACGTTACTGTCGCCGTGCAATGCAGCAGGTTGAAGCATCTCATAGTCCAGTGTATGTTTCCCGCCAAGCTCCCCGTCGCGAACCTGCGGGACCGCCGTCACCATCCTTTCAATCCGACCATCAGACGTTCGCGAGTCACCGATCGCCTTCTCCTCGTCGCCACTTCATCTCTCCTATGCGTCGTCAGTCAGCGCCTCATGACGCGGGAAACTGATTCCCGCAGTTCCGGAGGCACGAACTGCGTACGTAGCAAAATTTCAAAGTCCTCGTGTATCTCCCAAAAATGTCGTCGACGTAGTTGTTGAAGGAGTTCCTATTCTTGCTCTTGTCGATACTGGTGCCGCGATTTCTGTTATGAGTGTGAAACTATGCCGCTATCTGAAAAAGGTTATGACGCCACTGTCGGGACTTTCGCTTCGAACTGCAAGTGCTGAACATGTGTCACCACTGGCTGCATGCACTGCTCGAGTAGTGATCCAAGACACTGTCTACACAATCGAATTCGTTGTTTTGTCTTCATGTTCCCATGACGTTATTCTTGGATGGGACTTCTTGTCAAGCCATAACGCAGTAATTGACTGTGCCAAGGCTAAGATTGAACTTATTTCCCAGAACGATCCGCCGCTATCTGAGCATTTGTTTGGTGAATGGAAGATTACCGTGGATGAAGACGTCGGTATCCCGTCGCTAAGTTCCGTAATGGTTGACCTTGCTAGAGCGCACGTACCCGATGGACCTGTCCTATTCACACCACGCGACCTTTTTGTTCGCCGGAAGGAGTTGCCACTCCGATTCGCCGTTCTTACAGTGCAAGGTGGGCGTACGAGAATGTTTATCTCCAATCAAACCCACTGTTGTGTCAGCCTGCTCCATGGAGAGTCAATTGGCCATGTTGAAGCTATGCGCTCCATCAGCCGCTTCGACGTTTGCGATGATCCCGCTGTGCTTTCGTACACTGCCCTGGACTCATCCATTTCTACCGACGCTTCACTGTCCGCCGACGTGTTCAAGCAGTCCCTGGACGCCAATTTGGATCCCACACAGCGCACGCAGCTTCTCGCTCTTCTTAACAAGTTCCGTTCTTCCTTTGACTGTGCACAAGCTCCGTTGGGTAAAACGTCTACAGTCACCCATCACTTCGACACAGGCGATCATGCTCCCTTGCGACAACGACCCTACCGTGTGTCGGGCCCAGAACATGGTGTTATTAGTGAGCACGTGGGATGACATGCTACACCGCGGCGGGCGTCATTCGGCCGTCCCAAAGCCCATGCTCGTCGCCCGTGGTCCTCGTAACAAAAAAAGATGGGTCTTTACGCTTCTGTGTTGACTACCACCGCCTAAACAAAATTACCCGCAAGGACGTTTATCCACTCCCTCGCATCGACGACGCTCTCGATTGTTTACACGGTGCGGAATTCTTCTCGTCCCTTGATTTGCGCTCGGGCTACCAGCAAGTGCCGGTTGCGGAATCGGAACGCCCCAAGACCGCCTTTGCTACCCCGGACGGTTTATACGAATTTAACGTCATGCCATTTGGCTTATGTAACGCACCTGCCACATTCGAGAGAATGATGGATAACATCTTGCGTGGTCTCAAGTGGCATATATGCCTTTGTTACTTAGATGACGTCGTCGTATTCTCTCCCGATTTTGACACACACCTAACTAGTCTCCACCAGATCCTGGCGTGTCTCACCGCTGCCGGCCTCCAACTAAACTTAAAGAAATGTCGTTTTGGTGCGCGCAAGTTGGCTATTCTGGGCCACGTTGTTTCAAAAGATGGTGTGTCGCCTGATCCCGATAAGCTACGTGCTGTCGCTGACTTTCCGAAGCTGACTTCCTTGAAAACCATCCGGAGCTTCATCAGGCTCTGTACCTATTTCCGACGCTTCGTCAGAAATTTCGCTACCATCGTTTCCCCCTAACACGACTGCTGAACGGCGATAACGCTCTTTCTGCGTGGTCCCCGGATTGTGATGAAGCATTTTCTTCCTTGCGACGTCTGTTATTCTCACCACCTATCCTCCAGCATTACGACCCAGCAGCTCCTACGGAGGTGCACACTGACGCCAGTGGCGTCGGTCTTGGTGCAGTGCTTCCCCAACGGAAGCCCAACTACGACGAATACGTTGTAGCGTATGCAAGTCGAACTCTCACCAAGGCCGAGCGAAATTATTCCGTGACCGAAAAGGAATGTTTGGCCATAGTTTGGGCGCTCACCAAATTCCGCCCCTATATTTATGGCCGCCCCTTTGATGTTGTCACCGACCACCACGCATTGTGCTGGCTGTCGTCTCTCAAAGACCCCATTGGACGACTTGCTCGTTGGGCCCTCCGTCTACCAGAATTCGACATTCGTGTTATGTATCGATCCGGCCGCAAGCATTCTGACGCCGACGCCCTCTCTCGCTCCCCGGTGTCCGCTGATACGGCACACCTCAGCACAACGGACTCTACCTTGTCGTCGCTGACTCTCTCAGACATGGCTTCCCAGGAGAAAGAAGATCCATGGATCGCTACTATCGTCAACTTCCTGTCTTCACCGTTGACCCTTCCTCAGCCTAGGGCCCTGCGTCGCCAGGCTGCTCACTTTGCCATTCGCGACAACCTCCTCTACCGCCGCAACTACATGCCGGACGGCCGCAAGTGGCTCCTTGTGGTTCCACGGAGTCTCTGCGCGGAGGTGTGTGCCGCTTACCACGATGAACCGCAGAGTGCTCTCGCGGGACTCTTGAAGACCTATACCCGACTTCGTGAAAGATACTACTGGCGTGGTATGTACAGCTTTATGCGAAGATTTGTTCGTGCCTGTACTGATTGTCAACGATGTAAGTCGCCTGTCCCCAAGCCAGCCGGCCCGCTGCAGCCCCTGCTGTGCCCCGTTCGTCCGTATGAGCGCGTTGGCATTGATCTTTACGACCCACTGCCATACTCTTCTTCTGGTAACCGGTGGATAATTGTGGCAGTAGATTACCTAACCCGCTATGCCGAAACAGCAGCGCTTCCCGCTTCCACGGCACGTGAGGTTGGTGCATTCATTCTGCACTCCTTCGTCCTTGGCCACGGTGCCCCACGGGAACTCTTAAGCGATAGGGGGCGTGTATTCCTCTCTCAGGCCATCGAAGCGCTCCTCGCAGAATGCAAAATTGTGCACCGCACCACATCCGCCTACCATGCCCAAAGCAATGGACTGGAAGAAACATTCAACCGCACGCTTGTGGACCTTATCGCAAAGTATGTCGCGCCCGACCATTCGAACTGGGACTCCGTGCTACCGTTCGTAACGTTCGCTTACCACACGGCCGTGCAGACCACTACAGGTTTTTCACCTTTGTTTTTGTTATGCGGACGGGAGCCGTATACGGACCTTTTTGTTATACGGACTTGAAAGGCGGTTTAATTGCTAACAAGCAGTAAAAGCGGGAGGCGGGAAGCAGCGCAGTCTGTTCCAGGTGAACCGGATAGGGGATCGCTGATCTGACCACAAGGACGCAAAGAGATGATGCCAGCTTGATGCTTCCGGCACATACCCGAACAGGGATTGGACGATCGAGGTCCGTTAGTCCTTTCACTTCTCGTCATTACAATGTATATATATATATGTATATATAGATATATATAAATATATATATATATATATATATATATATATATATATATATATATATATATATATATATATATATATATATATATATATATATATAAATATTTATATATATTCTAAGGGGATGTATTGCTCAACGCAAGGTTGCTGACGAAAGGCCTTTAATGACCGTTATCCAAGATGGAGCCGGTCCACAGACGCACGCCTGTCGTCTTCGTCGTCGGTGGTTTTCGTTTTGTTGTCACTGTCGATGTTGCTTTCGCGGTTGCGGAGTCTGGCGCACTATCGTGTTTCGTTCACTAGCGCCTGTACCATTCACCTCCTTTACAATTTCCCCTGGACGAATAGGAGCCATCCTGGCGACTTAGGGGCACGAGGCCATGGCAGGTTCGAAGTATCGCTTCAGGCGTGCGACGTGAACGGTCTCTCGGCCACGGCAGCGATTGTCAGAGGAAGGATTCAGAGGCTCGACCACACAATTAACAGGCGACGTCCGTTCGAGTACACGATACGGTCCGTGATACTTTGAAATGAGCTTGCTCGACAGCCCAGGACTCGTGGCCGGAATCCCGAGCCAAACGAGATCACCCGGACAAAATTCTGTGGTAGGCGTCGACGCATTATGGCGGAACTTTTGGCGTCCTTGCTCGTCTGACGTGAACGAGCGAGCCAGTTGGCGACACTCCTCCGCACGTCGGGTGACGTCAGAGATTGACAAGGCTTCAGACACGTCGGGACTGTAGGGGAGGATCGTGTCAAGCAGGCAAAACGGCTCGCGTCCATACACAAGGAAGAAGGGAGAGAAACCCGTGTGGCTTGCTTGGCAGTGTTGTAGGCGTAGGTTACTAATGGGAGAATCATATGCCAGTTGGAATGGTCGGATGATACATACATTGCCAGCATGTCCCCCAGGGTGCGGTTTAAACGTTCGGTTAAGCCGTTTGTCTGCGTTTGATATGCAGTAGTCGTGCGGTGGAGGATGCGGCAGGCCTTTAGGAGCGCTTCAATGACATCAGAAAGAAATACACGCCTCCTGTCACTGAGAAGTTCCCGAGGAGCGCCGTGACGTAGGATGATGCGGTTGAGCAGAAATGTTGCAACGGCGTCGGCAGTACCGGCAGTACCGCTACGCAGCGGTTTCGGCGTACCTTGTCAGGTGGTCGACGGCTACGATGACCCACCTATTGCCAGCCGCAGTACAGGGAAGGGGTCCGTAGAGATCGATTCCTACCCGGTCAAAAGGTCGAATCGGGCACGCCAAAGGCTGCATCGGGCTAGACGCACGAAGGTTTGGTGGCTTGCGCCGTTGACAGTCCATGCAAGAGCGAACATAACAACGAACGAAGCCATACATACCACGCCAGTAATATCGCAGTCTAAGGCGTTGGTAGGTCTTTAGCACGCCGGCGTGAGCCCACTGAGGCTCACTGTGAAACTGGTCGCACACTTCAGAGCGCAGATGGCGGGGAATGACGAGCAGCCATTTGCGCCCATTAGGGTGGTAGCTCCGCCTGTAGAGCAAGCCATCACGAGTAGCGAAGTGGGACGCTTAGCGCCGAATTGCTCGATGTACCGACGAGTTCGACGGTTTCGAGAGGTAGTTGCAAGGCGACATGACCCACGGATCTTTTCGCTGTTCAGATGGCATGGAACTCACGTTAAGGAGCGATACAAAGCACTCAGAGGGGCAATTAGTCGTCTCGTCAGGCAACATCGGACACCGGTAGAGGGCGTCAGCGTCGTGGTGCTTGCGGCCAGAGCATTACACCACGCGGATGTCAAAGTCCTGAAGGCCAGTCGGCCAGAAGGGTCTCTCAGGGACGACAACCAACAAAGCACATGATGGTCGGTGACGACGTCGAAAGGTCGGCCATACAGACAAGGACGAAACTTCGAGAGGGCCCACACAATTGCCAAGCATTCCCGCTCAGTGACAGAGTAATTGACTCCGCAGGCGTGAGTGCGCGGCTCGCGTAGGCGACCACGTGTTCGTGAAACCCAGTTTTCCTTTGAGCCAGAACAGCACCCAGACCAACTCCACTCGCATCGGTGTGTATTTCAGTTGGGGCCGACGGGTCCAAATCACGAAGAATTGGCGGCGACGTGAGGAGGCGACGTAGGGTTGTAAAGGCCTTCTCGCAAGCCGATGACCATGCCAAAAGACCCGTCTTGTTGCCAAGAAGTTGCGTCATTGGCGCGATGATGGAGGCGAAGTTACGCACAAGGCGGCGGAAATACAAGCATAGCCCGATGAAGCTACGAAGCTCTTTGATGGTGGTCGGCTTCGGGAATTCAGCCACGGCACGAAGCTTGTCCGGATCAGGAAGAACGCCATCTCTGGGAGCCGGTGTCGATAGGGTGGCTGACCGTCGTGGTGCGACCAAGCGACGTCTGCGCACAGTCAAAGAACGAATGAAATTGACACAGTAGTTTCATCAGTTTGTCTCGTTGGGGGGGCGTAAGGTCGGCGTCGATGGCATGATCGAAAACTTCCGGGGATACCCGAGATGCAGTCGCAGGAGGTGGGCAGAGTCCGGTCACCTCAACATGCGGCAGGTCGTTTAAAGCGGCGATGAAAACGGCGGACTCCACTGACTCGGCGCGTCCAAGGCACTCGCCGCGGAGCAAAGAGTGAGGACTAGCTCCAGGATTAGAAACGAACAGGGCGGTTTGGCCATTGCGGATACTGAGCAAGGCGAAAGGAAGCAACAGACATCGGCGTTGGCAGAACAATTGCGACGGCGTGAAAATTGCATTGACGTCAGAAGGAAGATGGCAGATCAAGGGCACAGGGATGGTGGAGCATGAAGGGATAGTGGTGTCGTCGGCGACAGAAACTTTCACATAAAGAGGTGTTGGAGAAATGTCTGATGGTATATCAAGCGGCGAAAACAACTCTACTTCGGCTCGGGCGCAGTCAATGATAGCGTTGTGCCGGGATAGCAAATCCCATCCCAGGAGGACGTCATGTGAGCATGAAGAAAGGGAAATGAACTGAACAATGTACAGAACGTCTTGGATGAACACCCAGGCAGTACACGTACCGACTGGTTCGATCGAACGTGCTGAAGCAGTACGTAAGGGTGGTCCAAAATGCGGCGTCATAACCTTTTTCAGGCGGCGGCAAAGCTCTAGGCGGATAACTGAAACGGCGGCTCCAGTGTCGACAAGCGCATGAGTGGCGACTGCGTCTATTATAATGTCGATGACGTTATTGGGTGAGAAGGTAGGTCTTGAACAGTTCGACGATGACGCAGCTCTTGCCTCCAGAACTGCGGCGCCTAGTTTTCCGCTTCAGGAGGCAAGGGGCGCCGATGCATCGGTGAAAGTGAACGGCGTCGCGGGGATGGGTGACGGTTGGCGGTGTCACGCGAGTTGGCGGGCGGAGTCGTCTAGGCAAAACTGGTCGGAGCACGAGGCATCGACTGCGGCGAGACATACGGCACGTTCCGAGAAGGCTGCCGTGCAGGCATCCCCCCGCGGCGGCAGTAACGCGCCACGTGTCCGGGAGTTAAGCAAACAAAGCAGATTGGGCGATTGTCCGGCGTGCGCCAAGCGGTGGTCGAAGATGACGGGTCAAGCCGTACGCGTGGCGGCCTCTGCAACACAGGCGGCATCGACAGATAGCTGGGATACGTTGGTCTTCCTGCGAGCTCAATGGGCTGTTGCGGCATGACCGGGAAGATTGGCTGACTTGTGACGGCTTCGGCAAAGAGCCTGGAGATGGCGTCGGCGTAGGTTACAGGTCCGGCAACAGGTAGTGTTTGCCCTGAGGTCACGTACGAGGGCGGAACAGCAGGTGGTGTGGGTTGCGCGATGCCGGCACCGATGAGCGAAGCGGTCACAGGTGCGTATTGGCGGGAGCACGGAATGGTATCGGCCACCTGCTGCTGGATAGCACTTCTAAATGAAGGGGCAAGGGTGGCATCAGACGTCGGTGTGAAGGGAAAGGGAAGGGAAAGCTGACGGGCAACTTCTTCCCGGATGAACTGCTGAATACGCGAAGACAGAGTGTTGTCGCTACCAGCCGTTAAACTCGACACATCCGGGCCAACAGATCGCCGTGTAAGAGCTCGCGGTCTCCTGAGCTGGTCATTGCTCTGGCACAGGTTGATGACGTCGGTGACCGTTTGGGGATTCTTCGCCAGCAGCATTTAAAAAGCGTCATCTGAAATGCCTTTGAGGATGTGCTTAATTGTGTCCTCGTCACTCATCGTGGCGCTCACCCTCCTGCACAAATCCACAACTTCCTCGATGTAACTGAGGAAGCTCTCACTAGGCTGCTGCGCTCGTTCTTGCAAGTGCTGCTCTGCGTGAAGCTTCCGCACTGAAGGGCGACCGAAGTGTTCCAAAAACCTCGATTTCAATTCCGACCACGTGGGGTATCGCTTTCCGTGGTTGCCATACCAAAGCTCGGCCGTACCGGTGAGGTGAAATTCCACGTTGTTCCGCTTCACGTTGTCACCCCAGTTGTTGTGGGCGCTTACTCTGTCGTACGTGGCAAGCCAGTCTTCCACGTCCTGCTCGTCCGTGCCATTGAAGAATGGGGGATCCCGCTGACGAATACAACCGGGACAGATGATGCTCGTCGTAGTAGGTGCAGCCGGGGGCTCAGTCTCGCGAGGAGGAGCCATGGCGCTGGGGAGCGTCCGGGAGTGGAGTTCCAGTGTATAGAGAGGTCAGGACCACAGCAACCTCCACCAATTCTAAGGGGATGTATGGCTCAACGCAAGGTAGCTGACGAAAGGCCTTTAATGACCGTTATCCAAGGTGGAGCGGGTTCACAGACGCGCGCTTGTCGTCTTCGTCGTCGGTGGTTTTCGTTTTGTTGTAACTGTCGATATTGCTTTCGCGGCTGCGGAGTCTGGCGCACTATCGTGTTTCGTTCACTGGCGCCTGTACCATTCATCTCCTTTACAATATATATATATATATATATATATATATATATATATATATATATATATATATACATACATATATATATATATATATATATATATATATATATATATATATCTATATATATATATATATATATATACATATCAAGGTTGCAGTCGTCATTGCCAGTGCTATTCGGCTTTTTTTCGAAATATATAATAGGGCCGAATGACGTGTGCTTGTCACGTTTCTTTGATTCATTGATAAATAAGCGAAAATATAAGTCGAGAAAAAATCCGCCGTTTTCCGGGAGCGGGACTCGAACCCACATCTCCGCATAGCCGGTGCGGTGCGTTAACCAATTACGCTATCCCCACAGCGGCTTCTCTCTCGACTTTAAAGCGGGGGTTTATATTTACAAGAGCTCTGAGGCCGGTCAACTAGCGCCGCCCCTCGACTACCGCGGGAGACGTAGAACGTCTTCTTTCCCAGCGGCCGCCACGTAGAACGTGGTCGGAGGTCGGGGTTAGCAATTGGCATATCCGAACTGCTGGAGCCAGTGCCTCGTAATGCATGTAGCAGAACAGAGAGATACGGGACGAGGGACTCGGTAAAGATACATATCAAGGTTGCAGTCGTCATTGCCAGTGCTATTCGGCTTTTTTTCGAAATATATAATAGGGCCGAATGACGTGTGCTTGTCACGTTTCTTTGATTCATTGATAAATAAGCGAAAATATAAGTCGAGAAAAAATCCGCCGTTTTCCGGGAGCGGGACTCGAACCCACATCTCCGCATAGCCGGTGCGGTGCGTTAACCAATTACGCTATCCCCACAGCGGCTTCTCTCTCGACTTTAAAGCGGGGGTTTATATTTACAAGAGCTCTGAGGCCGGTCAATATATATATATATATATCTATATATATATATATATATATATATATATATATATATATATATATATATATTCTAAGGGCCTTGGTTACTCGGTGAGGTAAGGCGTTTATTGTACGACTAAGCCGTCTCGGAACACCGGACCAGCCACTAACGATGATGATCAGTCTCGTCGAAGACGAAGCGTTCCTCGATGTGTTTGGTGATGCCGATAATGGAGCAGTGAAATAAATGATTTCCTACGCTTCGGAGTCTCGCGCTCACACTTATCCCCCCCGCACGTTAAGGCGGCCTCCCGGCCGCAATCACACGGAAGGACGACGATGGAACGGCTTGAGCCGAGACACGTGCACAATCTCGGTGCCACGGCATCGGCGGTCGGCAGGTGGAGTTACGGGGGTTATGCGGAAGTTGACCGGTGAGGTTTTCTCTAGGACGGTGTACGGTCCAAGGAAACGGTGAAGGAATTTTTCGCAAAGTCCAGTAACCCGGAAAGGGTCCAAAGCAAAACTTCATCGCCAGGTCGGAAATCAACAGTCCGGTGAGATGCGTTGTAGCGCTCTGTCCTGTCCTGCTGACACTCAGTAGTGCGGTCACGGGCAAGCTGGCGGCAATACTTCACGCGAGAGATGAACTGTTCAGTGCTTGGAGCAGAACGTGATACAGGGGCGGTAAAGAAACGTGTCTAGTGGCGAGGACGGTTGGCGGCCGTATACGAGGAAGAATGGGGAATAACCGGTGGTGCGTTGGGTAGCCGTATTGTAAGCGAATGTTACGAAAGGGAGTATTTGGTCCCAATTGCTGTGATCAGGTGCAATGTACATTGAAAGCATGTTAGAAAGCGTGCGATGAAATCTTTCAGTAAGTCCATTAGTTTGAGGGTGATATCCGGTGGTCAATTTGTGAACAGTTCGTGAAGCATGCAAGACTTCTGCAACGATGTTCGAGAGGAACGTTCTCCCCCGGTCACTTAGCAGGACACGAGGGGCGCCATGCCGCAAGACGATGCGGTGCAAAAAGAAGCTAGCGACCTCTTCGGCACATCCAGTACGCAAGGGAGCCGTTTCAGAATAGCGTGTCAGATGGTCCACAGCTGTGACGATCCAGCGGTAACCGGTAGGAGTTCTAGGTAGCGGCCCGTACAAATCAATCCCCACAACCTCAAAAGGCTCAGCGGGGCACGAGATAGGTTGTAGCTGTCCAGCCGGAGGTGATGTAGGGCGCTTGCGACGCTGGCAGGAGGTACAGGACGCGACGTACTTGGATACGCTGGTGGACATGCCAGGCCAAAAGAAACGGGCTCGGATGCGGTCATACGTTTTCTGATATCCGAGGTGGCCAGCGGTCGCATCGTCATGAAATGCCTCCAAAATTTTCTGCTGCAGTGCCCGGGGTACAACGGGAACCCACTTTTCTCCAGTAGGATGGTAATTTTGACGATGTAACACGCCATCAACAACCCGAAATTTTGTTTGCTGGCGGCGCAAGCGACTGTTTGGAGGCTGTGTTCTACCACTCAGTCTGTCGACAATGCTTTTACAATAGTGGTCTTCTTGTTGGAGCTTTTTAAGCTCAAAGCGTTCACCGACCGCAACGGAGCTGACAGGCGCAAGCGGCAACGCTTTTGCCGGCGGCGTTACGCAAGCAGTATGTGAAGACGATAGCGGGCAGCGCGATAGCGCGTCTGCATCGAGGTGTTTCTTGCCCGACTTGTATGTGACAGAGAAGTCGTATTCTTGTAAACGAAGAATCCACCGTCCAAGGCGTCCAGTAAGGTTCTTTAAAGTCGATAACCAGCAGAGTGCGTGATGATCGGTTACGATGGTGAAATGGCGGCCGTATAAATATGGCCGAAATTTCTGGACAGCCCAAACGACGGCAAGGCATTCTTGTTCTGTGATGCTGTAGTTTTTTTCGGCGGGCGTGAGAGAGCGACTGGCATAAGCAACAGGCCGCTCTCTTGATTGGTCGTCCCGTTGGAGGAGAACGGCTCCAATGCCGGTCCCACTGGCGTCGGTATGGAGAAGTGCGGGTCTTGTCTCATCGAAGTGGCACAACACTGGGCGACAAGTAAGCGCACCTTTAAGAGCGTGAAAAGCTTTTTCACAGTCGTCCGACCAGGTGAAGGGAACGTCGGATTGCAGAAGCCTGTTGAGAGGTGAAGCAAGGGTGGCAAAACCGGAAATAAAACGGCGAAGGTAAGAGGCAAGGCCGAGGAAACTGCGGAGGGCTTTTTGTTGTAGCGGTCGAGGAAAATTGAGCACAGCTGTTATTTTGTCAGGGTCTGGTTGGATGCCTTCTTTGCTGACGACATGACCGAGGACTTTGATTGTTTTGCTGGCAAAACGGCATTTCTTTGTGTTGAGCTGAAGTCCAGCATTTGCTAAGCATGTAAGTACTTCGTTCAGGCGCTCAAGATGTTGAGGAAAAGTCGATGAGAAGATCACAACATCATCCAAATAACATAAACATGTCCTCCATTTGAGTCCACGCAGGACTGTATCCATGAGACGCTCAAAAGTAGCTGGGGCATTGCATAATCCAAAAGGCATAACATTGAATTCATAAAGTCCGTCCGGGGTAGAAAACGCGGTTTTTTCTTTGTCAGATTCATGCATCGGAATTTGCCAATAGCCGGATCGGAGGTCAATGCTCGAGAAATATTCCGCACCTTGTAAACAGTCCAGAGCGTCATCTATCCGGGGCATGGGGTATACATCTTTTCGGGTAATTTTGTTTAGTGCACGATAATCAACGCAGAAACGCACTGATCCGTCTTTTTTACGAACCAAAACGACGGGCGACGACCACGGACTAACAGAAGGGCGAATGATGTTGCGTTCAAGCATGTCTGAAACGTGGTCCTCGATGATCTTTCGTTCAGACGAAGATACACGATACGGACGGCAACGGATGATACGAGAGCCATCCGTGTCAATGCGGTGTGCTGTTGCGGAAGTCTGCCCCAGCTTCGACGAAGAGAAGTCAAAACAAGCTGCGTGTCTTTCAAGCAAAGCAAGGAGGGACTCTGCCTCTTTAGGGCTGAGGTCAGAGCTAATGGTTGCGACAAGAGCGGCCGATGACGATGCAGGATCCGAAAGGCGCTGGCCTGCTGACGACGAGCAAATCGGCATAACAGACATGACCTGGCTGTCAGCAGCAGCAGTAGCAATAGAAGCACCTTTGGGCAGCAAGATCGGCTCTGAACTGACGTTCGTTGCAGCAAGTACCGCCGACCCATTCGAAAACCGAACGAGGCAGGTGGGAATGACGACTCCTTTAGGAAGGAAGGACCCTGCAGGAACGGCTAAAATGTCACCATCTTGAATCCTATCTGAGCACATTGTCATTAGTGTCTCTTGCCCAGGAAGCAAAACTTGATCAGCTTGTGCCACCAACCGAGGCGGCTCCTCATCATCAACGCTGCAGAAGTGGGTAGCCGTGAGTTCGACAGCCGGTAAATTGCAGGAAATGACAGCGGACGCCGAAGATAGAAAGTCCCACCCCAGAATCAATTGGTGTGCACACGGAGTAAGCACTGCACAGGGAACGTGATGACGGCTTCCATCTATGAATACTCGAACTGTACACTGCGCGGAGGGTTGCAGTACGACTACGTTAGCATTGCACAGTGAAGGACCTATGTAGGGAGTTTTAACCTTACGGAGACGCGAACACAAATCTGCATGAATAACCGAAACGCTTGCACCAGTATCCACAAGAGCATTAACAAAAATTCCTTCCACTAGCACAGATAAAAAGTTTGATGGTCGTTGAGGAGGACTTGAGCATTTTCCGAGCGACGCAGTTTCACCTCCGAAAACTGCAGGCGCTAGTTTTTTGAGTGGTTGTCGGGAACGTGGGAAGCCGGGTGAAGAGGAGACACGGACCGTCGATATGGTGAGGGTGATCGGCGGCGGGAGGGACGATTGGTCTGAGGCGGTTCAAACGAGGGAGAGGGTGGCGATGAGCGTCGCGGGGTTGAATCATAGACACGACGGTGTGAACCGTAAGGATAACCGAAATCTCGTTCAAACGGTGCGTACCCTCTTCGTTCATCTTGCATACGGCGTCGGCAGAAGCGGGATATGTGTCCCCGGATCCCGCAGTAATAGCAGACGGGTCGGTCGCTCGGGAAAGCCTGGCGAGGGGTTCGCACGTTGGTGTAGTACCCCCGTGGAAGGGTCGCTGCAGAGATCGCTGTTACATGTGCGGGTGCGAACGGGGCATCTTGAGGCAGGGGCTGTCGCGATACCATCGCCGAGTAGGACGGGGTGGGAGTTGTAGTAATGGGGGGTGGCGTCGGCATCCCACCCGTCATGGATGCCAGCTCCTCCTTCACGAGGTCGCGCAACTGGAGCGCTTCCGAGCGAAAGGAATCACGTGGAGGAGATGGCGGGTCATTGAACTGGAGCTCTTCGCGGATGATTTGACGTATGAGGGCGCGTAGGTCCACGTCCCCCTGTGGTTGCATAGCAAGACCATTTGCTGGCAGACGGACGGCTTGCAGTTCGTCCAGGCGCTGACAGGTTGTCCGGATATCGCTGATGGTCGAAGGATTTTGTATTACAAGGGCGTTGAAGGCAAAAGGTGCTATGCCCTTCAGGACATGGCGAACCTTGTCGGCATCCGGCATGCTTGCATCCACACGGCGACATAGAGCGAGAACGTCCTCTATGTAAGACGCATACGTCTCCTCAGGGCCTTGAAGGCGACTGGCCAGCTTCCTTTTCGCCATGTCTGACCGCGCGGTTGGTCTACCGAATATCTGGCGCAGCTCCTGACAAAAGGTGGCCCAGTCGTCGAGCCGGTGGTTGTTGTTAAGAAACCATGTTTGTGCCACCTTGTCCAAGGAAAACCCAACGTTCTGTAGCTTCGCCACGTCATCCCAACGGTTAAACGCACTGACTCGAGTAAACTGATCCAGCCAGTCTTCAACGTCTTCATGGTAGAGCCCGGCGAAATGAGGGGGATCGCGCTGGCAGCTGGTGATAGCAAATGCCAGAGGCGCAGCAGGGGAGGTGCCAGCGGGACTGCTTCCGGCGTCACGCTGCATCGCTGCTACAGGCAATCGCCTACCTGAACGGAGCTCCAGGGGTCTGCTTGGAAGGCGTTGAGGACGGGATCGAGCGCAACCTCCACCACTTGTAAGGGCCTTGGTTACTCGGTGAGGTAAGGCGTTTATTGTACGACTAAGCCGTCTCGGAACACCGGACCAGCCACTAACGATGATGATGATCAGTCTCGTCGAAGACGAAGCGTTCCTCGATGTGTTTGGTGATGCGGATAATGGAGCAGTGAAATAAATGATTTCCTACGCTTCGGAGTCTCGCGCTCACAATATATATATATATATATATATATATATATATACATATATATATTGTAATGAGAAATTGGTGCAACCACTGGCCAACCCGCCCGTATGGCTGGTTCACGAATCATCGCCAGCAGCGGCCGCGAGACAGAAGAAGCAGAAGACTAGTCTGCCCGACATAGCCTGGACTGCCCGTTTCTGTGACTGCGCTTCGCTACCAATAAACCCCCTTTCAATTGGTGGAGGTGCGGGGTAACCTCCGCTTCAAGAAATACACTTCGTTGCTCGATAATGCCTGGGTACCGGAGCAAGCGTTTCCTTCTCCCACAATACGGAATGCGTCAAATATTTCTTTTTGGCATTGGTTGTTTAACCTGTCAGAACTCCTATATATGTGAGTTCTCCCGTCGGTATTGAACTGAACTCCTTAGAGGACAGGGAGTACAAGGCCGGGTCGACTGGGTGCCGAGCCATGAGGACATGAACCCAGGAAATCGGGTTGGCCACAAGGCAGCGCAGGAGAGTATCGCTCGTTCCTCTCCGCCGAACTCCTCGTTGTCCTCCCCTCCTACGCATCCGGCGCTTCTCGTGCTCCGACTTAAGAAGGCAATGACAACAGGAATACCAGATAGCCTCCCCGACAGGTTACCTCTTCAATGTTGGCACGCGACCAAGGGCGGTTTAAATATTGGTAAATAAGTTTTGTGCTGACGCTGCATATACTCCCCATATTATTCAGAAATGGACCCGCAGACCTGAAGGACGTGAACACTGCCCTTGTTGACATCTGAGCGCCAAATCTGATTTACACCATCTCATTTAGTCCTGCGTATACTTGCAGGAGCATTGAACACAACTTCCATCCCTTCACACCCTGTTTACCTTCCCTGAAATATCAGACAACATAGACTGCGGTGAGCTTCTTTCGCAGATCACTAGCTTTGCAGTTAAGAATGGTCTGGCATGAGTTGTCTGGCAGGGCGACGCCTAGTCCGTCACAGCGACTAAAAAACTGTGAAGTGACACTAAGAACTGAAACTGATACTCTACATCCCCCTTCCCACACCAAGCACCCCATCATTGGCTTCGGCCTTCCTGTTAAATTAAAGCTTCAATCTCTCTCTCTCTCTCTCTCTCTTGTACTTCTTTTGGGGATGCAACTGCCATTTTCTCGCCATCCGAGGTCTTCCTCCGCCGCTGGTGCATACCGCTGCCTTTCGCTGTGCTGAAAATTCATTCTGGCGAAACTGGCATGATTGTTACCAACCCGTCCGCAAGCCCGTGCTCCTTGCTACGGGGAGAATGCCTTGGCACGGTCGAGCTCGTGGATTCCTGTCGGGTCGTTGACGTCCCAGACAATACGCCTGATCATGACATTTCCGCTCTTACCCCTTCGACGACGACACAGCTTTCCAACGACGTGTTTCATGCTTCAATCGATCACGCTCTCGAGCCCGCGCAGAAATGTCAACTTCTGGAACTCCTGTGCCGTTTCCGTTCGTCGTTCGACTGCGCACAACCCTCGCTTGGCGGTACCTCTATTGTCAGCCATTCCATCGACACTGGATCGCATGCGCCGCTGCGGCAGCGACCGTATAGGGTGTCTCCTAGCGAGCGTCAAGTGATCGATGAGCAAGTACGTGACATGCTCCAACGGGACATCATTCGCCCATCGAACAGCCCATGGGCCTCCCCCGTTGTTCTCGTAAAGAAGAAGGACGGCTCGATTAGATTTTGTGTGGACTATCGGCGCCTAAACGGCATTACGCGCAAGGACGTCTATCCTCTACCACGCATTGATGATGTCCTCGATTGCTTACAAGGAGCTGAATTCTTTTCGTCCCTGGACTTACGCTCTGGATACTGGCAGGTGCCTGCAGCGGATGCTGATCGCCCGAAAACGGCCTTTGTAACCCCAGATGGCCTCTTTGAGTTCAAGGTCATGCCGTTCGGGCTCTGTAATGCCCCTGCCACCTTCGAGCGAATGATGGACGGTGTGCTACGAGGTTTGAAGTGGAAGACGTGCCTGTGTTTTCTAGACGATATCGTTGTGTTTTCCCCTGACTTTGGAACGCACCTTGCACGTCTCAGCAAGTACTTACCTGTATCACCAACGCCCAGCTACAACTCAACCTTAAAAAGTGCCACTTTGCCGCGCGTCATCTCACCATTTTGGGTCACGTCGTGTCTAAGGACGGAATACTCCCGGACAAGAGCAAGTTGCGTGCTGTGGCCGAATTCCCGAAGCCGACAACTATGAAGGCTTTACGAAGTTTCATCGGCCTCTGCTCTTACTTCCGCTGCTTCGTACGGAACTTCGCGTCGATCATATCCCTGCTTACACGGCTTCTCGCTGACGGCGTCGGTGATCTATCGGCCTTGTCGCCAGCATGCGATGACGCATTTACGACCTTGCGGCGGCTCCTCACTTCACCGCCTATCCTTCGGTACTTCGATCCGGGCGCTCCCACGGAGATCCACACTGAGGCCAGTGGAGTTGGCCTCGGCGCAGTGCTGGCACAAGGGAAACCTGGGTTTAGCGAGTACGTTGTCGCATATGCGAGTCGCACGTTGACAAAGGCGGAATTCAACTACTCCGTGACGGAAAAGGAATGTCTGGCCATTGTATGGGCGCTGGGAAAGTTTCGACCCTATTTGTACGGCCGACCTTTCGACGTCGTCACGGACCACCATGCGCTCTGCTGGCTATCCTCCTTAAAAGATCCATGCGGGCGCCCCGGGCGATGGGCTCTTCGGTTTCAAGAGTTCGACATACGCGTCATTTATCGGTGGGGCCGTAAACATCAAGACGCTGACGCTCTGTCCCGATCGCCGCTTCCTCCTGAGGTTGCCTGTGTTTTGACTGAGGACAGCATTCTTTCTGCTCTCTCCTTGGAAGATTTATGGACTGAGCAACGCAAGGATCCATGGATCTCTTCCATTATTTCCGCCCTCTCTGGACCGTTCCCACACCGAGGATCCCGTGCCCTTCACAGACAAGCTTCCCACTTCGCACTGCGCGACGGCCTTCTTTACCGCCGTAACTACCTCGATGAAGGACGCAAATGGCTTCTTGTTATCCCGCGCCATCGCCGTGCCGACAATTGTGCTTCCCTTCACGCCGACCCAACCTGCGGTCACGCGGGCGTCTTGAAGACGTACCATCGGGTCCGTTTGCGCTATTACTGGCGTGGCATGTACAACTTCGTTAGGAAGTACGTCCAGTCATGTGCCACGTGCCAGCGCCGCAAGTCTCCTCCCGCTACTTCAGTCGGTCCCTTACAACCGTTACCATGTCCAGCGAAACCCTTCGACCGTGTTGGCATTGACCTCTATGGACCTCTGCCCTGTACGCCCGCTGGTAACCGGTGGATTATTGTCGGTATCGACCACCTGACGCGCTATGCCGAGACTGCTGCATTGCCAACGGCTGCAGCAGGATACGTCGCTTCTTTTATTCTCAGTCACTTCATTTTGCGACATGGAGCGCCTCGCGAGCTCCTTAGTGATCGCGGACGCGTGTTCTTGTCCCAAGTTGTTGAAGCACTGCTCAAGGCATGCCGCGTCGTGCATCGAACAACTACTGCCTATCACCTGCAAACAAACGGCTTGACAGAACGCTTCAATCGCACACTAGGGGATATGCTCGCCAAGTACGTCGCCGACGATCACCAGAACTGGAACCTCGTACTACCCTATATCACCTACGCATATAATACCGCCACCCAAGCTACAACGGGTTTCTCCCCCTATTTTCTGCTCTACGGAAGTGAGCCCTCGTGCACTCTGGATACCATCCTACCCTACCGACCCGATCCTTCAGAGGGCACGCCCCTTTGTGATGCCACGAAACGCGCGGAAGACTGCCGACAACTGGCGCGACGTTTCACTGCCGAAGAACAGTGGAGACAAAAATATCGTCATGATGACGTTGCTGCAGACCCCACCTATTTACCTGGCTCCCTGGTGTGGCTTTGGGTGCCCTCTACTACACCGGGACTATCCAGCAAGCTACTGTCGAAATATCACGGGCCTTACCGCGTCATTGAACGGGTTTCCCCAGTCAATTACGTTGTAGAGCCTACGACCCCTTCTGCGGACCTCCGGAGGCGTGGTCGTGAAACCGTGCACGTGCAGCGTTTGAAGCCTTACCACGAACCGATCGTTTCTTCGGCGCCATGACGCAACAGCCAGGATGGCCCTCTCTTCTCCGGGGGGGTAATTGTAATGAGAAATTGGTGCAACCACTGGCCAACCCGCCCGTATGGCTGGTTCACGAATCATCGCCAGCAGCGGCCGCGAGGCAGAAGAAGCAGAAGACTAGTCTGCCCGACATAGCCTGGACTGCCCGTTTCGGTGACTGCGCTTCGCTACCAATAAACCCCCTTTCAATAACATGTTACGTGGCACAGGACGTGAACCATGAGATGCGGATGATGTATTTAACACTATTTATATGGCGGCTATCGCCGAGCTCACACCGGCTGCGCGTCAGCCACTTCCTCGACTTCGAGTATGGTTCGACATCGGGGATTGTCTTCTCGTTCGTAACATCACTCCCCGGCCAAATACCACCGTCCCGGTCGTGCTCGGTCACCGTGAATGGATGGGTGCGGTGAGGATGAGATGCGATGTGTATTAACACTGAAGTCCTTTCCACAGCAAATGATGACGGCGGTCTCCGATTTCGGCTGGTCCCCGAACATCGAAGCCCACAAGGCCACGACGAACCGATGAGGGTGCACAGAACCGTACCGGACGAAAAGGCTGGGGACACGGCTGGACGACACGTCTTCGCTGGTCACATCTCGTCGCGTCTTGGTTCTTGATCGGCTTCTCACGGGCTGGGGACACGGGGCGGAGGTATCGTCAAGTGCTGGTCGCGGCGGGGCTGGGGCTGCCCGACACGGCCCGTGTACCCTCGATGTTTGCGCCGGTGCCGAGACGGAGCGACGCCGGGGCCAGGACGGGGAGAAACCCGCACACTCCACCAAACATGTTACGTGGCACAGGACGTGAACCATGAGATGCGGATGATGTATTTGACACTATTTACATGGCGGCTATCGTCGAGCTCACACCGGCTGCACGTCAGCCACTTCCTCGACTTCGAGTATGGTTCGACATCGGGGATTGTCCTCTCGTTCGTAACAATATATATATATATATATATGTATATATATATATAGTGAAAGAAGTCCACTGACACGTTTCCCGTTTTTGTTGCCAACAGTTTCGGAGTTAAACTCCTTCTTCAGGGCTGTATTTTAATTTCTCACATTTCGCCTTTATACAAAAACTTCTGTGAGGGAGGATTACTTCCCTCATCCCTGCAGGAGAGGTCGCGAGTGAGGGGTGTTACAAACAGTTTTAGCAAGTGAGGCATTCCGATTGGCTAGAAAGGTGGAAGGTGAGGGAAGGGGAAAGAACACGGACGAGAAGGCAGCACAAAAACACGTAACAAGAGGCACACAAGAAAACACAAAATCAAAAATAAGAGTGAGTCCTGCGCGCTCCGCAAATGGTGTAAAAGTAGTCAGCGGGAAGGGAAAAGGGGCAAAAAAAGGGGGGATGAAGGGAGACGGACATAAGATGGCGGCACAGGCATAGATCTTCGATTCCGTCAAACTGGAAGGCCACATGCATGGACGGCCCGCCCAGTCGACACATGGTCCCCGCGCCATACTCGGAATTTCCTGTCCCATTTTCGGTGTTGTTTTACTCCTGGTTAAACCTACAGCAGCTCTCGTCTTGGCGCCACTTCGACGAAACCGAGTGGTGCAGCAAAGCTTTGCCGCGCGACCAGCGAGCCGCGGAACAAGTAACACTAGGATTTGGTTTCGTTTCTCATTCTTCGGTTGTTTGTCTGTCAGTGGTGCGGCGGTCATAATTCAGGCCACTGTGCGTCGGCGGGCCCGCGGGGCGCGCTCACAGCTGTTAAGGTCACTGATGAGATGGGTGGTTGTTGCCGAACGGGCGGGGAAGGGGGGCGGGGGCGTTCTACACGTTTGTTTTGCTTGACTTCGCCCCTAAAGCGGGGTTTCCTTTTTTCCTTCTTGCTTTTTTTTAAGTTGTATACACGGCCCCGGTTCCGCGCTCACCCCCTCCATCGCCCGCAAGGTCCCAATATTTCCGTCTAAGGCGCAGCTTTTTGTCGTAAGAATGAGAGGCGGCCCGGGTCGTCATTGATGCCATGGGTGAATGCCTGGAATTTATGTACGAAGTAGGACTCCCTCTGCTTCCGTTCGAGGGAAGAGCGGAAGCGGGACTGCAGGAGAGTGATTCTGATATGCTCAATGGAATGGTGCGGCAGGCGCATATGTTTGGAAAATGGTAGATCCGGCTGTGAGGTGACGTGGGATTTGTGGTTGTTGAATCTGATTCGGAATGCATTCTCGGTCTGGCCAATATAGTCCTTGCCACACATTTAGCAGTGCAGTCTGTATACGACGTTACTGGAATCACAGTGAAGGCTTTCTTTTATTCGGAAGGAAAATTTGGAAAAGCTATATTTTGCCGTGTCGGTTGGGGTGATGAGGGGACAGATTTTGCAGCGCGTTTTCCCGCATGGGCGGCAGCCTGAGTGTTGTTTGGTGACCCCAAGTTTAGCCTTAACAAGCATATCTCTTAAGTTATTGTCTTTACGATACACTACACGGAGTGGTTCGGGGAAGATAGCTGACAGGTGCTCACTTTGTCTGATCATGTTGAAATGCTTGCTCAGTATGTTGTTTACTCGTGGCATGTTCGCACCGTATGGTAATACCAGGTTGGTCTGGGGTGTTTCCTTTTATTGTGAATTGTGAATTGGCTTTTGACAATGCTGACTGGCGGTCTGTTCGTTGGGCCCGGTTGATTGCGTCATCAATTATATTTTCTGGGTAATTTTGATTCAGAACAATGTTATTTAGATTTTACGAGTTTCTGTCAAATTCTTGGACATCAGAAAAGATTCGGCGGTATCTGTATGCCTGCGAGTATGGTATTCCAACTTTGCAATGTCGTGGGTGGTTGCTGTCAAAATGCAGGTACTGTTGGCGATCCGTGGTTTTTTTTAGACGGTGGTCGCGAGGGAGTTGCCATGTACCTGAAGGGTTACATCCAAGAAGTTGGAAGTATATTGAGATATGTCGTGGGTGAACTTGATTGATTGATGGAGGCAGTTAAATTTGGAAATGAAGTCGAGAAGGCTTGCATTGTCATGGTTCCATATCATGAATATGTCATCTAGAAAACGCCTGTAAAACAGTGGTTTCTTTTGTTGCTTCTCAATGAAAAGAGTTTCGAATGATGCCATAAAAATATTGGCGTAATTTGAAGCCATCTTGGTTCCCATCGCCGTGCCACTGATCTGAAGGAAGTGCTTTTCGTTGAATTCGAAGTGGTTATAATTTAGTACAATGTTTAGAAGCGTTGCGAGAGTTTCGCTCTCTATGTCTGTTGATCTGTTTCGCTCTCTATGTCTGTTAAGCCAGTAAATGCTGCCACGGTCGCGGCGATGCCTTCCGAATGGGGAATATTTGTGTACAATGAACACACGTCCAGTGTCCCCAGAAAAAAACCCTGGGGATATGGCGATACCAGCAATTTCCTGTAGAAAATGGCTGGTATCTTTGATGTAGGACGAGAACGTACCGGGGATGTCCTTAATTATGTGATTAATGAAGCTTGAAATTTTTTCTGTCACCGTCCCATTACTGGATACAATGGGTCTGCCCGGGTGGTTGCTCTTATGTATTTTAGGTAGCAAGTAAAATCGACCAGGGACAGGATGTTCCGGTGACATAATTTTAACCATCCCGGCAGTTATATTACCTTCCGTGACAAGAGATTTGAGGGTGTTGTGTATTTCACTTGCATAGAATTTTGTGGGGTCATTTGGTAGCTCATTATAGAATTGCCTGTCGCTTAGTTGTCGTATTGCCTCTTCCAAGTATTAAGACCTGTCCAGTCTAACAATGGCTCCCCCCTTGTCCGCTGGTTTGATAATTATACTGGTGTCCGCTTGAAGGGAATTTAAAGCTGCTCGCTCTTCTACTGATAAGTTGTTGCGCACGGGTTGGTGCTGTGAATATGCCCGGATTACATCCTTCTGTACAGCCGCTATACAGATATCTAAGTGCTGGTCTCGTCGGTATTTTGGTGTCCAGGATTTGCTTGACGCACCAGACAGTTGTGTTTTTGTGTTGGGGCGGTCATGGAAGTATTCCCGGAGACGCAGATTACGTGCGAATGTGTCCAGATCCTGATATATTTGGAACTCATTAAAATTTCCCGATGCTGGGCAAAATCTCAAACCTTTTGAGAGAAGTTTTTCTTGAGCCGGGGATAATGTTTTGCTTCACATATTTACCACGTTCATTTGTTGTGCGTTCACATGGCGAGATATAGCATCGGGATCTGGGGTGACGCCTACGGGATGGGTTGGTTGCACGGGGTTGACTAAAAACCGGGGGGAAATGTTATCGCGTTGCAATTTCTTGATCTTTTAAGTGCAATGCACTTCTTAAGCGACCCTGAACCTGCGTCCACCGGCGATGTCCGCATCACATACCCACGTGGGGGATTGGCAAGGAATCTCCTCGTCATCCTTGGCAACGGGGGGAGATGGGCGCGCGCTGCCTGGCCGCTGACATGGCACATACCCACGTGGGGGATTGGCCAGGAATCGGGCGTGAGAAGGGCTAATGCACCCGCTTAAAGGAGTACTGACAAGAAATTTCAAAGCTGAGATCCGCTCTAGCAATCAAGTACAACGACAACACAAATAGGTGTCGGTGAATAAATGCATCTTTCTTTCTTTGTAGTTGTGTGTGTGTGTGATCTCTCTTTCGCGAACATTACCGAACCGCGCAAATTCAACTCGTGCATTCGCACTTTCACATTCTTCCCCTCGGGTAAATGCGGGGAATTTTTGTTGTGATATTTCTTTCCTCTTTGTCGTCTCAAAGTTTTTAAGTTCCTTGCATTCTAAGTCGGATAGATTCGATTGCGACCTCGCTAGAATTTCGGCATCTAGAAACTCCGTGTCCCGTCTTCGGCTGTGCTGCGAAACAATCTCCGTGAGACCCACCGACGCATCGGACAGCACTTTCTCCCATTTCGTAATTTCCTCCGGATTAAATGTGCACATCGAGGGTGTGCAGGCTAGACGAAGGCCTCTTTGTCCGGCGTTCTGGTTGACGTAAATTTCCAAGTGACCAGCATGCAAATCTAAAGCAAACACGCTTGTCGATTAATTTCGTAATTGACAAAAAAAAGGGAGACCATGAATGATCAAGGCGAGCCGTAGCTGTCTCCACTGCAAGACAATTCTCAGCCTCCCGGCTTGGTTGCGACACCGCCTGCGTGGCCAGGCGTGTCATGTAGCGGCGTTCTGGGATGGGCGGGGCTCGGGAAGGCGTGGGACGGGGTGGACGTTGTGGACACGGCGGGCACGGTAGGCACGGAGGACAGGGGGGCAGGCCGGCCGGGGGAAACGCTTGGTCATGTGTGTCCGTTTCTTATTTGAGTCGAGGCGTGGAGGCCCAACGCGGGCGATGATAGCGCAGGCGCTCCTTAAAGTGTTGCGCCAGAACCGCGAAGCCCTCGAAACTCGCGTGCAGCCCGTCGGCGGCGAGGAAGGGCCAAGGGGGAAGTGTCCGGAACTCGTGATCTATGTAGAAACACCATAGAGCGCAGTAGGCAAGGCAAAGAATGAAGGGGACACGGACGAGCGCTCGTCCGTGTCCCCTTCGTCCTTTGTCTTGCCTACTGCGCCCTACGGTGTTTAGATGGAGTTCCAACTAGCTCGTACCCATACGTTGTTAAACTATGTAGAAAATCCGGGGCCCCAGTACCCCTGCACGGCACAGCTGTCGAGCCTCCCGGGCGTAGTGCTGTGCCTCCGCGTTAAACCAACGAACAAACTTCCGGTTGGCACCCCCTCTGCGACGGTTGGGGGTGCGGGGAAGAGGGAGGCTGAGAAGGATGGTCTTCATCTCCGGTCGACGTTGTCGTATCCGCTCCACTGTTCGCTTCAACTCCGCCACCGCCGCCGCCGATCCGCGCCAGGCTAGGTCCACCGTACCCACGTGTAGGACAAGGGTATCAACTCCGGTCGGCAAGTACTGCAGGGTGGCAAGGATATCCTCAAACAGTGCTCCGCCGTAGGACACAAATCCCGGTGCCGAGGTATTGCTTGGGTCGAAATGATTGAAGACATGTCTGATGAGTGAATCACCAACGATTCCTGTTGGGATTTTGAATTTCGGAAATCTCCGAGACAGACGTTCAGTCGCGAGTTTGCTGGCAGCCATAGTAAAATATAGAGATCATGAGGTTCGATGGGCCAGTATAAAAATAGGGAAATAAGTCGACTGACACGTTTCCCGTTTTTGTTGCCAACAGTTTCGGAGTTAGAAACTCCTTCTTCAGGGCTGTATTTTAATTTCTCACATTTCGCCTTTATACAAAAACTAATTTATACAAAAACTACAAAAAAATTACTTCCCTCATCCCTGCAGGAAAGGTCGCGGGTGAAGGGTGTTACAACCAGTTTCAGCAAGTGAGGTATTCCGATTGGCCAGAAAGGTGGAAGGTGAGGGAAGAGAAAGAACATGAACGAGAAGGCAGCACGAAAACACGTAACAAGAGGCACACAAGCAAACACAAAATCAAAAACAAGAGTGAGTCCTGCGTGCTCAGCAAATAGTGTAAAAGTAGTCAGCGGGAAGGGAAAAGGGGCAAAAAAAGGGGGGATCAAGGGAGACGGACATAAGATGGCGGCACAGGCAAATATCTTCAATTCGTTAAAGCTGCAAGGCCACATGCATGCACGGCCCGCCCAGTCGACACATGGTCCCCGTGCCATACTCGGAATTTCCTGTCCGATTTTCGGTTTTGTTTTACTCCTGCTTAAACCTACAGGAGCTCTTGTCTTGGCGCCACTTCGACGAAACCGAGTGGTGCAACAAAGCTTTGCCGCCCGGCCAGCGAGCCGCGGATCAAGTAACACTAGGATTTGGTTTCGTTTGCGGCGCATTCTACTGTTGTTTGACTGTCAGTGGTGCGGCAGTCATAATTCAGGCCACTGTGCGTCGGCGGGCCCGCGGGGCGCGCTCACAGCTGTTCAAGGTCACTGATGAGACGGGTGGTGGTTGCCGAACGGGCGGGGAAACGGGGGGGGGGCGTTCTACACGTTTGTTTTGCTTGACTTGGTCCCTAAAGTTTGGTTTCCTTTTTTCCTTCTTGCTTTCTTTTTTAAGTTGTATGCACGGTCCCGGTTCCGCGCTCACCCCCTCCTTCGCCGTCTGAGGCACAGCTTTTGCAGCGCGGCAAAGTTTTGCTGCACCACTCGGTTTCATCGAAGTGGCGCCAAGACGAGAGCTGCTGTTGGTTTAACCAGGAGTAAAACAAAACCTAAAATGGGACAGGGAATTCCGAGTATGGCGCGGGACCATGTGTCGACTGGGCGGGCCGTGCATGCATGCGGCCTTGCAGTTTGACCGAATCGAAGATCTATGCCTGTACCGCCATCTTATGTCCGTTTCTCTTCATGCCCCCTTTTTTTGCCCCTTTTCCCTTCCCGCTGACTACTTTTACACCATTTGCGGAGTGCGCAGGACTCACTCTTGTTTTTGATTTTGTGTTTGCTTGTGTGCCTCTTGTTACTTGTTTTCGTGCTGCCTTCTCGTCCGTGTTCTTTCCCCTTCCCTCACCTTCCACCTTTCTAGCCAATCGGAATACCTCTCTTGCTCAAACTGTTTGTAACACCCCTCACCCGCGACCTCTCCTGCAGGGATGAGGGAAGTAATTTTTTGTAGTTTTTGTATAAATAGTATTTGTATAAAGGCGAAATGTGAGAAATTAAAATACAGCCCTGAAGAAGGAGTTTCTAACTCCGAAACTGTTGGCAACAAAAACGGGAAACGTGTCAGTCGACTACATTCACTATTTTTATACTGGCCCATCGAACCTAATGATCCCTATATTTTACTATGGCTGCCAGCAAACCCGCGACTGAACGTCTGTCCCGGAGATTTCCCGAATTCAAAATCAAAACAGCAATCGTTGGTGATTCACTCATCAGACATGTCTTCAATCATTTCGACCCTAGCAATACCTCGGCACCGTGATTTGTGTCCTACGGCGGAGCGATGTTCGAGGATGTCCTTGCCACCCTGCAGTACTTGCCGACTGGAGTTGATACCCTTGTCCTACACGTGTGTACGGTGGACATAGCCCGGCGCGGATCGGCGGCGGCGGTGGCGGAGTTGAAGCGAACAGTGGGGCGGATACGACAACGTCGACCGGAGATGAAGACCATCCTTCTCAGCCTTCTTCCCCGCACCCCCAACCGTCGCAGAGGGTGTGCAAACCGGAATTTTGTTCGTTGGTTTAACGCGGAGGCCCAGCGGTACGCCCGGAAGGTTCGACAGCTGTGCCGTGGAAGGGTACTGGGGCCCCGGATTTTCTACATAGATCATGGGTTCCGGACACTTCCCCCTTGGCGCTTCCTCACCGCTGACTGGTTGCACGCGAGTTTCGAGGGCGTCGCGGTCCTGGCGCAACACTTTTAGGAGCGCCTGCGCTATCATCGCCCGCGTTGGGCCTCCACGCCCCGACTCACAGAAGAAACGGACACCCATGACCAAGTGTCTCCCCCGGCCGGCCTGCCCCCCTGTCCTCCGTGCCTACCGTGCCCGCCGTGTCCACAACGTCCGCCCCGTCCCACGCCTTCCCGAGCCCCGCCCGTCCCAGAACGCTGCTA
Source organism: Haemaphysalis longicornis (assembly GCF_048455015.1). Lineage (NCBI taxonomy): Eukaryota > Metazoa > Arthropoda > Arachnida > Ixodida > Ixodidae > Haemaphysalis > Haemaphysalis longicornis. The sequence goes on along the minus strand of NW_027526265.1, from coordinate 368,850 downwards.
CATGACACGCCTGGCCACGCAGGCGGCGTCGCAACCAAGCCGGGAGCCTTAGAATTGACTTGCAGTGGAGACAGCTACGGCTCGCCTTGATCATTCATGGTCCCCCTCTTTTTTGTCAATTTGACAGACAAACAACCGAAGAATGAGCCGCAAACGAAACCAAATCCTAGTGTTACTTGTTCCGCGGCTCGCTGGCCGCGCGGCAAAGCTTTGCTGCACCACTCGGTTTCGTCGAAGTGGCGCCAAGACGAGAGCTGCTGTAGGTTTAACCAGGAGTAAAACAAAACCGAAAATGGGACAGGAACTTTCGAGTATGGCGCGGGGACCATGTGTCGACTGGGCGGCCCGTGCATGCATGCGACCTTGCAGTTTGACCGAATCGAAGATCTATGCCTTTGCCGCCATCTTATGTCCGTCTCCCTTCATCCCCCCTTTTTTTGCCCCTTTTCCCTTCCCGCTGACTACTTTTACACCATTTGCGGAGCGCGCAGGACTCACTCTTATTTTTGATTTTGTGTTTGCTTGTGTGCCTCTTGTTACGTGTTTTCGTGCTGCCTTCTCGTCCGTGTTCTTTCCCCTTCCCTCACCTTCTACCTTTCTAGCCAAACGGAATGCCTCACTTGCTCAAACTGTTTGTAACACCCTTCACCTGCGACCTCTCCTGCAGGAATGAGGGAAGTAATCCTCCCTCACAGAAGTTGTTGTATAAAGGCGAAATGTGAGAAATTAAAATACAGCCCTGAAGTAGGAGTTTCTAACTCCGAAACTGTTTTCAACAAAAACGAGAAACGTGTCAGTCGAATTCTTTCACTATTTTTATACTGGCCCATCAAACCTCATGATCTCTCTCTCTCTCTCTTTATATATATATATATATATATATATATATATATATATCGAAGTGGCTGGAGTTGATACCCTTGTCCTACACGTGTGTACGGTGGACATAGCCCGGCATAGCCCTTCATATTTGTATATATAAATATATATATATTTGTATATATATTTGTATATATTTGTATTTGTACATATTTGTATTTGTACATATTTGTATATATATATATATATTGAAAGGGGGTTTAGTTACTCGCAGAGGCCTGATGGCACATAGCCATTAGAAGGTATTGTCCGCAGTTCCTAATTTATGCAGCCCGCATTACTCCCTTACAACTGCCCGTCTCACGGGGCACACGACACTAGGGGATCATAATATGGTGTGACGCGGGTTGTTGTGTGGATGAGGAAGTCAAGTTTAACTGACGGAGAAGAAGCGAGGCATATGATGTCAGACATGGAGAGACTCTATTCACTGGACTGAATTAGAAAAAAAAAACTAGTAATTAATCTAATCAAATGACTAGATGTCCGACAAGACAATTTTCTTCGCTCAAAAGAGTTCCCGCTCACGTCTGGCAGTACTTGGCGGGAAGGAGCTGCGGCGCTACACTTGATTGGTGTGATGGCTGCAGACGCTGTCTCCTTGAGGCTGGCGCTGGTCGCCTCAAAGTCGGGTCTCGTGCGCTAGACTCGGGGCGCTAACGCGGTGCCCTTGTCGATGCCGGTGCTGCGACTGATGGGCGATTCGGCCCGGGTGCTCCGTGGCCAGTCTCGGGTGAGCTGCCTCGATGTCTACGGGGAAGATGCGGCTCGCAACGTAGGTTTCCCGAAAGTTCTCGGGCTCGTAACGGATGTTCCCCGAATGTTCTCGTCCGGCAGGTCGTTCTCCAACCTCGCTCCTCCTGCTCTCGTGCCACGATCCTCCGGTTTCCTCTCGCTCTTTTTCTTCCGAGCCCATCTTCGGCCCCCGCACACACCTCGTCTTCGCTTCGACCTGCCGAGCCCTGTTCAGTGAGCTGCGCTTCCTCACGATTGCCCCCATCGAAAGAAGTGTTTTGGGGGAAAACACTTCCGGTGAACAGTTCGTCGGATGGTAACAGTCCTTGATGATACTGGTCTGTCGGTCGACGCACACTTCACTTCCAGTTACTACTACCACTACCACACTTCCGCGTCCGACACTCAGTTTGATCACAATCACAGTACATTGTAATGACTCAAAATGCACAGAAATACTGAAAAACAACAGTTCTACGAACCGGGACAGTTCCATGTTCTCATTGAAGGCGGCTCAAGTAGTCCGGACCCACGTTACTAGCGTAAGACTTAAAACACAGAATTTCCTTTCTGAGTAGAAATGGCCGAAGCCTAGCATTGTTGTATACATACGGCCAGCAATATTCCGACAGGGCCAAAACGGATGATACACCAGTTATTGGCTTTCCGCAAAACAGTTGTGGTTCACCATCATGTCATGAAAGTTAAGAAATCTTTTGACGCCTTGTTCACTTCTCGTCTATAATATTCTGTCTTAACTATGGATTCGGTCTTTTGGGCACCTTTGCGGGCCGCCGACAAACTTTCCCGTCCGAACCGATTCGGGCGTTCTCGGTGTTGCTTAGTCGAGTTCAACTGGTTAAGCCTTTCCCGGGAAGGTACTTTGTGTCCCCCGAAGAAATCATTGCGTGTTGTCGAGGATCTTGCCTCTGGTTCAGGCTTCCCGAGGAACTGCTTTCGGTTGATAGCAAAGCAATTTTCCAACCCATTCGTTGGTTGTTCTGTGACCGATTTGAGCAGATCAGGTTGAACACCTTCTGCGTTAAGCCTTCCTGACCTAAATATGTCAGTTTGAGGAGCATCCTCCTGGAGTGTTTCTTTGTCTTCTTTCGTTAAATAGGCCAGCTCCCTTGTCGTGTGAGGGCCAAACGTCAGTTCCACACACGAGCTAGACATCGGCACAGCCTCCACATTTCCTAATATCAAGTCATAGAGAGGATTTTGCCTACAATTTGCGGTGAGTTTTCCCGAAAAGAATGGAATTTCGACCTCGATGTCTGCTTCCGGAAGGAACTTGATGGTTCAGCCTAGGAGAAGGACAGGGCTAATTTTTCCTGTGAAGTTTTTGCCAGGAACCAAGTTTTTTCGGACAATAACGGTGTTGCACCCGGTGTCTCGAAGCACACTAACAGTCTTGCCTTCTAGCAGTCATTCAACAACAGCTAGGTCACACATAATGGTCAGGCATTTTTCTCTGGCCGTATTTACGACTGGAAGTTTTTCGCCAGTGTCCAGAGCGACCAATTTCGCAACATCTACTCGGGGCTGTACCACGCACGATGCCTGCAGTTTTTCGTCTTCCTGCTGGTGGCAATTATCAGCCCTATGGCCAACCTGCCCGCATTTGCAAGAGGCTCTCGTGCGCTGCCAGCACTCGGTGCTGTGTGCCCCTGTTTGTCACAAAGAAAACATTGATTTCCAGTCGGGAGTTTCCTATCCGGTGAGCAGCGCCTCCTCCCATACGGCTTCAAACGCTAGACATGAACAGTCTCCCTCCCGAGGCCACGGAGGTCTAAGGAAGGTGTCATGGGCTCTATGACGTAGTTCACCGGCGACGTCCGTTCGAGAACACAGTAGGGTCCATGAAACCGAGAACGAAGTTTGCTACACAATCCTGATGTAGTTGAGGGAATCCACAGCCACACCACAGATCCTGGAGAATACGTCGGGTGCGTAGCTGTGTCGTCGTGACGAGATTTTTGCTGCAACTGTTCTTGAGTCGTAAAGGACCTTGCAAGCTGGCGGCATTCTTCCGCGTACTTGGTAGCTTCAGAAGCCGGGGAGCACTCGGAACTATCCAGCCGGTAGGGGAGAACCGTATCAAGGGTACATGACCACTCGTGACCATACAGGAGGAAAAAGGGCGAGAAACTTGTTGTGGCCTGAATGGCTGTATTGTCCGCTAAGTCACTTAGGGCTGCACAAGGTCCCAGTAATCGTTATCCGCTGAGATGTACATCGACAGCATGTCGTCGAGGGTGTGGTGGAAGTGCTCAGTGAGGCCGTTTGTCTGCAGATGGTACGCTGTACTTGTGCGATGGACAACACGGCACTCATCAAGGAGGGCACAAATAACGTCTGACAGAAACACACGTCCCCTGTCGCTGATGAGCTCACGAGGTGCCCCATGACGCAGAATAAAGCACCATATGATGAAAGAGGCGACATCTCGGACTGTGGCAGCAGGCGGAGCCGCAGTTTCGGCATAGCGCGTCAGGTGATCGACGGCGAGGATAACCCATCGGTTACCAGAGACTGTGTTGGGTAAAGGTCCATACAGGTCTATAGAAACACGTCAAATGGTTTCTCCGGGCAAGGAAGCGGCTGCAGTGGACCCACCGAGCTGGAAGGCTGAGACTTGCGACGCTGGCAGGTAGTGAATGACCTAACGTACTGCCGCACAAAGGTGTACATGCTGCGCCAGTAATAGCGGAGACAGACACGGTGGCACGTTTTTAAGAAGCCGCGCGAGCACACGTTGAATGGGCATGAACCAACGGGCAATCGTCGCTGAGATGGTGCTGAGGAATCACGAGCAGCCAGTTTCGGACTTTGTTGAAGTAATTCCGCCGGTAGAGCAACCTGTCACGAAGTGTGAAGTGCATAGCTTGTCTGCGCAGGGCCCGAGGTCGTTCAGTACGGGAAACGTCAAAGAGCAAGGAGATGAGTGAAGCGATCCTTGGGTCCTTACGTTGTTCAGAGGGCATGTCAGTATAAGAGAGAGTGAGGACACAACCGCGTCGTCAGGCAGGATGCAAGCAATCTCTGATGACACTGGAGAACGGGATAAGGCATCAGCGTCGGAATGTTTGCGGACAGACCGATATATGGCACGTATGTCGTACTCTTCTAGCCGTAAAGCCCAGCGACCTAGCCGCCAAGACGGATGTTTTAGTGTAGACAACCAGCATACAGCATGGTTGTCTGTGACGACGTCAAAAGGGCGGCCGTACAAGTAAGGACGAAACTTATCTAGTGCCCAAAATATGGCCAAACACTCTTTTTCTGTGACAGAGTAGTTTGCGTCAGCCTTGGTAAGGGTACGGCTGGCGTAGGAGTCAACGTACTTCTCAAAGCCCGATTTTCGCCGAGCAAGCACAGCCCCAAGACGAACGCCGCTGGGATCAGTATGAACCTAAGTGGGGGCGTTCGGGTCGAAATGCCGCAGGATAGGTGGCGACGTAACAAGCTTCCGCAACCTTACGAGCGCATTTTCACAAGCAGGGGACCACGTAGTGAGGTCTTTAGGGGTACCAGAGAGAAGCTTCGTGAATGGTGGAACGACGGTCGGAAAGTTGTGGACGAAGCGCCTGAAGTAATAACAGAGTCCGAGGAAGCTCCTGAGGGCCTTCATAGATGTCAGCTTCGAGAACTCCGCAACTGCCTTAAGCTTAGACGTGTCGGGTAGAACTCCATTCTTCGAAACGACGTGGCCCAAAATAGTGAGCTTCCGAGCGGTGAAGCGACATTTCTTTAGGTTGAGCTGCAGCTTTGCGTGAGCAAGACAAGTCAAAACTTGTTCTAGTCCGCGTAAACGTGTCTCAAAATCCGGAGAAAAAAACGACGATGTCGTCCAGGTAGCACAGGCATATTTTCCATTTTAGTTTGCGCAAAATGCTGTCCGTCATGCGCTAGAAAGTGGCAGGTGCAATAAAATGGCCGAACGGCATCACAATGAACTCAAAAAGAACGTCAGGTGTTATGAAAGCCTTCTTTTCGCGATCAGCATCTGCCATAGGTACCTGCCAGTACCCGGAGCGCAAGTCGCGCGACGAGAAATATTCGGCACCCTTCAAACAGTCGAGGGCGTCATCGAGAACGCGGGAGAGGGTAGACATCTATTCTGGTTATCTTATTGAGGCGCCGATAGTCGACACAAAAGCGTATCGAACTGTCCTTCTTGGTCACAAGGATTACAGGAGACGCCCCGGGACTGTTGGAGGGCCCAATGACGCCTCGCTCAAGCTTATCGTCCATGTTTCATCAATCGTACGGCGTTCTTTGTGGGAAACGCGATAAGGTCGTTGTCGTAGCGGTGGATGCGAGCGAGTGTCTATCGTGTGTTCGGCTGTTGATGTTCATGTTAGCGGAGCTTTGAAGCAGTCAAAAGACAAGCGAAACCGATGGAGGAGTGCCCGCAGTTGATCTCGTTGTGTTGGCGTCAGATCTCCATCGACAGACTGATTGAAAACGTCGGATGGTAAAACCTCTGCTTCGGATGGAGCACTCAATTCTGTAAAAACGTCGGATGGTAAAACCTCTGCTTCGGATGGAGCACTCAATTCTCCGACATGAGTGATAATGGAAGTACCGTAGGGCACATCGATGACAGCACATGGCTCGACAGGCCCAATCGCCCTCGACCGGCCCAATCACGCTGTAGCAGCGAAATTTCATCCGAGGAGCAGTTACTAACGAGCATGCGGCTAGAACCAGAATTTCTCTTTAAAAGAGCGGACGGCAGCGGAAGACGTCTCCGTCGGATGAAGAGTTCGGACGGCGTAAAAAGCATGGTTGTGTCAGCAGTGCACGCACAGCGCAGGGGCACGGAAACATAGCAGTGCAGTGAAATTTTTGCGTCATCGCTGACGGCCCATTTACCAGAAGTTGTCTCATTATGGTGCGCATCGTATTCTGGTGCAAATTCTACTTCCGCACGCGCACAATCGATGACGGCGTGGTGACGAGCAAGAAAATCCCAATCCAATATGAGGTCATGGGAACAAGTAGGAAGCACGATAAATTCTACAATGTACAAAACATCCTGGATCGTAACTCGCGCCGTGCACGCTGCAGACAGCATGGACGTGCTGTGCGTTTGCGGTACGTATCGCAAAGCCATCCAACGGCGTCGTCACTTTTCTAAGAACAGGGCAAAGGTCGGCATGAATAACTGGAATGGCAGCGCCTGTGTCGACTAACGCCAATGCACGTCGGTGTTCCACAACTACGTCTATAACATTTGAGGAGAAAAAAATTACATCATCTTCACGTGGGGAACCCTGATGAGGATGCGAAGCATCGTGGCGGTTCCGTGTGGTTCCATTGTGTTGCCGTTATGTTCAGTGATCTGGTTTTTACAAGCGCCAGAGGGAATTCCGCGTCTGGATCCACACCGGTGGCAAAGGCACGCAAGTACTGTTGTGTGACGGTGAGTAGGCGGTGGTTTTCGAGGCGCCGAAACTCGTCCATCATGTTCTTGTCGATGTTGTCTCTGTGGTAGAATCGGTAGTCTCCGTCAGCATTGGTGAGGTAAAGGTTGTTGACATTGGTGCACCGGCTGAGAGTAATGTACACGCTCTCCTCTTCGCAGCTTTGTCTTCTCCTTCTTCTTCAGCGGTTCCCTTATGGGAAGATGACGACGGTGGTTGAACGCGAACCTATCTCGTGATGGAATCTTTGGTTGGCCAATCACTAGGGGCATCCTGCCAGAATCAGCATCAGAGGCGCTGCGGATGGGGCTGGTTGAGCTGCAAGGCGCGTGGCGCTTCCCTCCACAGCTTTTACACGGGAAATTCAACACCCTCATCTAAAGTTTTCAGTTCGTCTTTTCCGTTTACGTGCAGCTTTGCGTGCCTTCGTTGTATCAGTAGCTTCTTGACGTAGTTTGAATTAGTCAAGGACATAAAGCGCGTTGGTAGCACGTGCTCCTGTCCCGGATTTTTAGCGTAGTGGGAAGAGCACCGCGTACATCCCGTTGCGGCCAGAAATTAATGGGATCAAAACCGGGCGCCGCTATTTCTTTTTTGGTATTGTGTAGTATCACGCAGCTGTGGGTGTAAGGAGGAGAGTTGCGCATGCGCAGTGTGAGTGCGGACGCCGACGACGCCGACGCCTACGCGGGACAGGCCACCGCTATAAGATGCTCCGCATGTAAAATGAGGTCTTGGATAGTTCGCTGATAACGCAGTTCTTGCCGCCTGAACTGCGTCAACTAGTTTTCCTCTTCGGTAACGGTTGGTCGGCTGCGCATGGGAGAAAGAGACCGACGACGAGGGGAGTGCGAGCGACGGGTAGCGAATGTGCGGGAATCAGAAGGTGCAGCGGTGAAGTCGGACCCGTAAGAGACTTCGGGTGGTGATCGGCTTCGATGGCAATAAGTAGGGTCTCCTGTATCGTCGTCGGTGGGCGTCAGGCGTCGGCGGCAGTATCGGGCAACATGTCCGGCATAACGACAATTGAAACAGATTGGACGGTTATCCCATGTTCGCCAGGCACTGCTGGATTGTGGCGGAGGCCGAGACAATGGCGGTGGCCTCATCGGTACAGGGTGTTGGTAAGACATGGAGACCGGCCGAGGGGGACACCCACAGCGTCAGCGTAATGTGACGATAAGTACCGAAGTCCTTGCGACGCTTTCGGCATACGGCAGCGGGGTGGTAACGCTCAAGTTATGACAAGGAGGCGCACTGCGAGTCGGCAGAATGGCGTCAGCAACTTGCTCATGAATTACGCTTCAGATTGTTGGCCGCAAAGTAGACGAAGGCTCCGTGGTGTATGGCAGCAGGGAGAGCTGACCGGCGACTTCTTCCCACACTATCTGTTTGGTCATCCACAGCAAAGAAGAGTTGTCGGGGTCACTGACCATGGTCGCTATGGTGTCGTCTTGGACGGAGGTGCGTCATGTTCACACTCGCTGTTCACGAAGTTAGTCGTAACTCTGACAAAGGTTCACCAGTTCAGCAACGGAACCCGGGCCTCTCGCCAAGAGCATCTGGAAGCCACCCTCGTCGATCCCTTTCATGAAGTGCTTGATTTTCTGGGTCTCTGTCTTAGATGGGTTCTCACGCTTGCAGAGGTCCAAAACATCCTCGATGTACCTTGTGAAGGTCTCGTCCGTCTTCTGGGCGCGGCTTTGCAAGAGTTGTTCGGCGTGCAGTTTCCGCGCAGTGGGACGGCCAAAAGCTGCAATTATTTCTGTCTCGAAGGTCCGCCAGGCGCTTATGGCGGATCCGTGGTTGTTGAACCACACTTCGGTGAGACCGGAGGAAAACAAGCTGACGTTATTAGGTTGCATGGCGTCATCCCATCTGTTATGCGTACTCAAGCATTCAAAGGACGCCAACCAGTTCCTAACGTCTTGCTCCTCATTGCCGTTGAACATTTCAGGTTCACGTTCACGAAGAGCGCCAGCGCAGATGATAGCTGGGCTCGGAGGCAAAGTGGGCCTGTTGTTACCGCCAGGCATGGCGGTTGGTATGGTGCGGCTGCGTAGTTCCAGGGCTTGGTCAGGGACGCCTACCGACGCGAATGGACGCGATCCTTGATCCTTGAGACGAATGCTTCACGAACCCACACGGGCGTTGCTAGAGGGCGTAGCTGGAGAACCGCAACCTCCACCAAAATGAAACGGGGTTTATTTGCTAGTAAATGCGGATGGTCGCAGAGGTCCAGAAACGCAGAGAGAGAGAGAGCCGACAAACGATCACACCCAAAGCTTCGCAGTCCGAGCTTCTTCGTTCACACGTGCGCGGCTGGTTGTCTGCTTGCAACATGACGATGTCTGATAGCACATAGCCATTACAAGACTTGTCCGCCATTCCTAATTTTTGCAGTCCACATTACCCCATTACAATATATATATATATATATATATATATATATATATATATATATATATATATATATATATATATATATATATATATATATATATATATATATATATATATATGCAGGGAATCAGAATAGGAAATGAGGGGCTCGTTGAAAATAACACAGATATAAGAGTTGGCAGCCAATAAAACGTCGGAAAGCAAAGGGGAGGATGTGGTAGGTCATTGAAACAGATAAAGAATTTGGAAAGAAAGAAAGAAAGGGAAGAAAAAATGCCCGCCAGGTGGGATCCGAACCCACGACCTCCAGAATACCGGTATGGTGCGATTACCACTACGCTACCGGCGGGGCGATTTCCCCTTTACTTTCTGGGGTATTTATGTTTAGGTATTGTTACGGGGCATTAATTAGATTCCCCACAAATAGGACGGCATTCATGTACTGTGCTAGCGGGCATCATCATCAAGAAGAGAGATGAAGAGGACGCTGACGGTGAAGCGCGTTCGCTCCCTGGCTTGCGCGGTGCTCTCTTCCACCGTGGTTTGTTATAACTAGCCTCTGAATGTGCATCGTAAATACACCACTGTAAACACAGCTTTACCCTGTATCAGTATTTTTGTTTCCTGTTCTTGGGGGTGGTAGCCAGCGCCACTCGGACTACTCGGGGTGAAGCTGAAAGGTCCCCTTCACCCCTTTTCAATGCTACATTTCAATGCTATATTAGATTTCAATGCTAAATAAGGCAAGCATCAAGCTGGAGACGTGGCAGTTGGGAACTATAGTCATGGGTGTAGAAATAGTAGGGGGGAACTACTAGTTGAGTTTGCGGAACGGAATAACCTACGCGTAATGAATACCTTCTGTAAACAGGTGAGCCTGACGGGGACGTGGAGGAGCCCGAATGGGGACCATAAAAATGAAATAGACTTAATATTATGCGATAACCCTGGTGTCGTGAATGCTGTGGAAGTGATCGGAAGGGTAAGGCGCAGTGACCATTGTATGGTAAGATCTCGAATTAAGCTAGATTTGAGGAGGGACAGTAACAAGCTAGTACGAAAGAAGCCGATTATTGATCTAACAGTAAGGGTAAAGTAGAATAATTCACGATCGCGCTGCAGAACCGATACTCAGCTCTTACCAAGGAAGCTGAGCATACGACGCAGGAAGCCAGCGACAACCTTACACGCATTATCACGGAGTGTGCAGTAAGTCCGGGGCCCCATTGGCATACACAGGATACTGCTAAACTTTCCCAGGAGAGGAAAGTTGTAATTAGGAAACGGCAAACCATGACAATCTCCACCCCAGCTGACAGAATAAAACTAGCAGAGCTTTCTAAGTTAATCGATAAGTGTAAGACAGCTTACATACGGAAGTATAATATGGAGAGGATCCAATACGCTGTAAAGAACGGAGGTAGCCTGAAAGAAGTAAACAGGCGTCTTTCCTGGGGAAAAATCAGATGCATGTACTTAGAGACAAGCAAGGCAATTTGATCACAAATAGGGATAACATCGTCACATGGGCCGGTGAGTTTTATAGGGATCTGTACAGTAGCCGGGACATCCAGAATAATGCCGAAAGAGAAAGTATTTCAGAGGAGATAGACATCCCACCAGTAACGACTGAATAGGTAAGGCAGGCTTTGAAAGAATTGAAAGGAGGCAAAGCATTTGTCGTGGATCAGACAACAGCTGAACTCATGAAGGATGGCGCAGAAATGGTATTTAAAAACTGGCTTCCTTTCTACCCAATGCCTAATTACTGCAAGCGTACCGGAATCTTTGAAGAACGCGAACATAATCCTAATCTATAAGAAAGGTGACATGAAGGACCTGAAAAATTACAGGCCGATCAGCGCACGGTCCGTCGTCTACAAGGTAGTTACCAAAGTAATCGCTTAGAGAATTTCTGCAACTTTAGTATTCAGTCAACCTAAAAAACAAGCAGGGTTCCGTAGAGGTTAGTCAACAATAGACCATATTCACACAATCAATCAGGTGATAGAGAAGTGCGCTGAGTATTCTGAACCCTATATATAGCCTACCTTGAATATGAGAAAGCATTTGCCTCGGTCGAAACCCTAGCAGTTATTCAGGCATTACGGAACCAGGGAGTAGATGAGCAATATGTAAAAATACTAGAGAAGATCTACAATGGGTCCACAGCTACCAGCATCCTCCGTAGAGTGCAGTAAAATACCTATAAGGAAGGGCGTCAGACAAGGAGATACAATCTCTCCAATGATATTCACAGCATGTTTACAAGAAGTATTCAGAACGTTGGATTGGGAACAGGTGGGAGTAAGGGTTAATGGAGAATACCTCAGTAACCTCATATTTGCTGATGACGTTGCCTTGCTAGGTAAGTCGGCGGACGAATTGCAAAGCATGCTTTCCGCACTAGACGAACGAAGTAGAACCGTAGGCCTGAAAATAATATGCAGAAAATTAAAGTAACGAACAATAACCTCGGGACAGCACAACAGTTTGGGATAGGCGGTGAAGTAGTGGAAGTGGTAAAAGAATATATCTACTTAGGCCAAGTTGTGACCCCAGATCCCAAACTTGAGGCAGAGATAATTAGAAGGATCAGAATGGGGTGGAGTGCATACGGCAGACATTCTCATATAATAAATAGCTGCCTACCATTGTTCCTGATGAAGAAAGTGTATGGCAGCTGCATCTTACCGGTACTCACATACGGGGCAGAAACTTGGAGGCTCACTAAGAGGGTTCAACTTAAATTGAGAACGACTCAGAGGGCAATGGAGCAGAAAATGATAGATGTAACATTAAGGGACAAGAAGACAGCGGAGTGGGTCAGGAAACAAAGGCGTGTTAAGGACATACTAGTAGAAATTAGGAAGAAATGGACGTAAGCAGAGCATGTAGTGCGCAGGCAAGATAACCGTTGGTCATTAAAGGTAACATACTGGATCTCTATAGAAGGCAAGTTTAGCAGGGGCGGTGGGAAGTTAGATGGCGGATGAGATGAAGAACTTTGCAGGGATAAATTGGTCACAGTTGGCACGGGACTGGGGTAATTGGAGAATAACGGGAGAGGCATTTGCCCTGCGGTGAGCGTAAATAGGCTGGTGATGATATATAAATATATATATATATATATATATATATATATATATATATATATATATATATATATATTACGAGAAGGACTGTCTTTGGTTGCCGTAGCAAATAGTAAAAATGGGTATAGCTTCTAACAAAACTGTTTATTGGTCCACGTTTTGATCGGATGCCGATCTTTCTCAAAGAGAAAGGTCGGCAAGACCTTGAGAAAGGTCTTGAGAAAGATCGGCATCCGATCGAAACGTCGACCAATAAACAGTTTTGTTAGAAGCTATACCCATTTTTTACTATATATATATATATATATTTATATATATATATATATATATATATATATATATATATATATATATATATATATATATATATTTATATGATATAAACATATATATATAATATATATAAATACATATATAAATATATATATATACATATATATATATATGTATATATATATATATATATATATATATATATAAATTTATTGGAATTTCACGTTAGCCGTAATTAAACAAACGTTGGTGGTTTCGCTCGCCTGTTTTATTTGTCGCTGCTCCATGATATCAAACAACTGGCGTTGGATCCTGCAGAAAGTGTAAAAATACGGCATGCACTTCATCTTGAAAATGGAGTCATCTAGCAGTAGTAACATGTTGTTCGCTTCATTCCCAGTTCTGATGGGCCCAAAGTTCGAACAAAACGGAGAAAGAATTGCAAGGAGAAGCAAGAAACCCCAAAACACAGATCTAGCGCAAGGCCTTCGTGCTTCCATATGATCCCGCGACTCTCGCCTCAATTGCACAATAGGTGAAGCGGCCAGTTTGCCTGGTTTTCATCAAAATGCAGTAGTGACTGCTGCCGCTCTTGAAATGGAGTGTCTTTCGATGTAGGGTCTGTAACGAAAGGGAACGAGGAGATCAGACGTCCGGCTATCCAAGATGGCTACGACCAACTGCCGCGACAGCCGCGCTCGTGGAGCGAGCTCCCGCTGGCTGCGCTCGTGGCGCACTTCGTTCTCTTTATTTAACAGGGTCTATCGCCACTTTCGGCGTTTTGTAGGCGCGGTCGATTACGCAAGTATGCGTGGTCAAACGGAGACATGCATGCGTGTACCTTACCGCTCCGCACGTGAAATATATCGCCAACCAATATTGCGCGGTTCACCCCCAGTACATCGCCTCTCTGGACACTCGTGAACAGCAAAACTTGAACACCCTGTATCTATAAGAATAGGGCCAGCGTTAACTGAAACAACCATCACCCTAACGCCAAAAAATGGGGTCCAACATTACCTTGTGGCCAAATGAACCCTAAGTCCGGTACAGAATGAAGTGCTTAGGTAGCTGGGCTTATGAGAACAAACGCCTCAAGAAGGCACCCTCAGGAACAACAACAAGCTCACTGACGACTTCAACTCAACAAATTCTCTCAATAAACAAGTATCAGCACATACGCCTCTAATAAATGCGGGGGCATGGGTTTACCATTGACGTCGCCAGGCCCAAAACAATGCAATGGCGGGGCAGGAATGCAGGCTTTGCTGCGTCATACTGATGTTATTGGATCCTTTCCCGCATCATGGAAGCGCAACTCAAAGTACGCGTATACTAATTCCTACCACCACGGCATCCAATAACTCTCCGAAAATAACATTCGTGTCACTTCATCGTACATTTCACTGTGGAGTCCCTCCAGTGTGTTGCTCAAAAAGGCAAGACTATTCGCCTTTCTTAGACCCAAAGCTATACGATCTTGCATAGGGGACCAAAGCTGGGCTTAGCGTTTCCAGGGAGAGCCATACGATGTCTCTCTACTGCTCTTCTTTTGCGCAATGTATAAATCTACGCGTGGACGTAGTTGCTAAGCTTGTTCTACAAAACTAGTCACCCTTAAATGCTACTCCAAGACAGCCTTCCTTCACGGTGTAAACGCTTTCAACGGCATCATAAACATTGGGCAACGGGATCATCGACCATAGTGCCTAGGCGCCCTCTATATTTAAAAAATGCCCCCATTTGCTCGACAAAAAGTTACATAGCAAAGCTGGGACGTGCGGCCCTTGTTTTGCATGTGACACGTGTACTGCGCATGTGAAAGTAATTTGTAGCTTGTGGTTAACGCTGTGGCCACGTTACACCGTGACTGACGTGTGGCCAGTGGCCCCGTTGGCTTTGCTACGTCCGCATCACATCTGGATCCGCCCGCCGTTACAGCTTGAGCTGAGAGAAACCCATTCACTGGTTGGGCGCCCCAGCTTCGTTGAACCTTCTGCTTTCGTGTGAATGAACGTTGAGTTTTGGTCCATTTTTTAGTTCACTTCTCTGCCTGCCCACATATACCCATATTTTCCTGGTAGGAACATCTTCAGCACTGGTGATGATCTTGCGCTGTAACATTCCCGGTACACTACCTTAATTGGTGCTTACATTACGACCGTTATATTTCCGTCGCTCTGGCGTTTTCTTTTTATTTTTTCGTACTCTTGCAATTTCAGAAAAGGGCACCACTTCTGTTTTTAAACCAAACTGGTGAATCATATCAGCGATTCAGGCTACGCATTCAAGAATTTTCTCACCGAAGTTTATTATAAGTGCTTCTCTCCTAATTTTGTTATAAAGTTTCATATCAATCTTCAGTCATGAGTACTTATGTCGTTTATTGTTGACTGGACAGCCTAACAGACTGGCCCAAGCATTACCTTCAGAGGAAGATTCTAACGGGTGGTATCATACTAAATTTACCTAGTAAGGGCGAGGTATTTTGAAATCAATGGTTAAAACACATCATTAGTGTCAAATGCTTCTTGTTTTTTTAAGGTCTCAAAATTTGTTAATATTGCTCCAGGTTTGAACTCTCTCTTTCTGTAGTCGGTAGGACATGTTACGTGGCAAGGGACGTATGTTTGAAACTATTTGCACTGTTTGGAAGCGTTGAAGTAACCTGAAGCGTAAATTCATTGCCGAGCGTCGTGGTTCTCGTCCTCTTCCACCAGTGGCACAGCGCTAATATTATGAGTATTCCTAACAGAGGTTCCCTTATCACAATATCAGGCCCTCTATTCGACACCTGAAGTGCTCACGTCTTCTTCTAAGGCTGCTGAATTTGGTGAAATGATTCAAAACGTTGCTTAAGTAAAAAGCCATAGATTGCAACTTCAATAACTCGGAAATGCGCTGTCAGAACATCACATGACCGGGAACACAAACTTGCGGATGTTGTGCGACTTCTGCCTGTGATTCAAAACAAAGTGCGGGCATTTGCTGCCACTTTTACTCCTGGGAATATGTGGCTGGTCTGAAGGCAGTTAACTTACCCCATATTGCACAATGTTGTCGTATTGCTATACCGCTTTTGTTGAAAGACATTCTTTTGTCAATAACTGCTACCACATTTCACTTTCACACTTCGAGTTGCTCTTGCATAAATTAGACCGTAGAATGTTTAGCAAATTTACTTCTGGGTACCAGGAGTGAATGAATTACTTTCTTGCAGCCACCGGTGCATACATGGACGCGCAAACAACAAAATGCATCTATTTAGTCATGTCGTCGTGAACCAATTCAGTGTCGAGAAACAGCACCCTGTTTTCTTACCTGGTAAAAACATCGAGTCTAAATTTTGTTCCCCTAATTGAGCACTGAAGCTAGACACTTGTTGTACGATGCGCATAAAAACATTTATATCTTTGATACAAAAATAGCAGAATTGTCTATGCTTACCGTAAAGTGAGAACAGATCCTAAGAAGGCTTTTGAGCTCCTCTTGTCGACAAAGCTCACGGTCACCTCTGCGGCGTCGTATGCATAGTTTTTTTCAGCCTCGTACTAGCAGCTCTAATAAACTTTCATTTGTAACCAGCTGCAGGGAATGCGGAGGGAGCACCTGAGGTGAACGTTCGAAGCGGACACTGCCAACTGCGGATTTTTTTGCATCGCCTTGCACGTACAGGCAAAGGAGCTCTTCTGTATAGCCTTTCGGCCTCTACTAAAAGGTAATAGTAACAGTGATATCACCGTTACCTACCTGAATGAATATCCTACCCGTGTCGTATTTAAAATATCCGGTTGAAATGTTTCAATACCGTTGACAACCCTGAATCCAGTCCCGAAATAGGCTTGTGCAGGTAACCTTTAAACCAAACATATTGTTTTGAACAGTGCTAGGAGCACTCAATTTTGTTCACAGTAATTAAGGATTATAATTGTGTAACGCGTTAAATATACGTATATGTATTGCAGCTCCAATTGTTACAAATGTTAGGTTTTGTATGAACACCAAACACAAATTTTCTGGCGAAAAACACCACCGACTCAGGAATCCGTACCCAGTGGGATGCCTTGTCACGCAAATAAGTGTGTGCGCTCACAAATGGCAGTTATACTTTCTATTCAAAAATATGAACTTCTGCAAAAATAACTGAGTTTGGTATTAGGGTTAGCAGAAATATTTAGCAATGTTGTCGCCTAAAATCTACGTGACGTTATCTGCGTCGTCCCAACGTTGACGCCCACGACCAAAACCGAAATAAAAACGTTCTCTATATTTGACTCTTGGGTTGCCGAAACCACCAATGGTTTATCAGAATGTTTCCCTGGGAAAACCTAACGTCTAGCAAAATACTCAACTTAAATAAGCTGCTGACAGACGGAGTCGTAGTTTTACCTTCTGGTGCTACCAAGAGAGCTTGTGCAACAACAATTCAAACACCGAAAAGGTAAAAAAGGATAGTGTTTCACACTTCCATCTTGTGAGGAAAATATATAGGCGGCAAATAAAAATAAAAAAACACGGAAAGCAATATACATAAGCAGCATGAAAGGTGTACTTTTAGAACTAACGAACAAACATCCTAATGGCCATAATAATTACGCAACCCCGTTTTCGCAGAATGGAAGCTGGTGCAAAAAATATGTGCGGCAGATGAAAAGTTTGTTCAACGCCAAATAAAGCCGTAATCAGCCTGAGTTTTTTTTGCGACACTGAATTCTACTCGTTGGGATGGCTTTAGGTGAATATTTGACTTATGTATCCGCGCAGTATGGCTTGTTCACTCCTCACGTTTGTGTTAACGGTGATTACATTTTTAGGGATAAGGCGAACTGCATCACTGAGTTTTTTCGCGTTAAACCAGCTCCAGTGTACGCAACATCTGCAGTAAAAAGGGCTCTTGCCTGCGTTGCCTGCGGATCCACTGATCGCAGGTTACGAATGTTTGAGGACCAAAGAACATGGCGTATAAGGGTATGTGCTATATGCGAATGCAGCTGCGAGAATTCAAATTCGTGGCTTGGTTCCGGAGGAGGGTGTTCATGCTTGAAAATCGACCTAGCGTTTCGACGCTTCCAAAGCGCTTTTACTACGCAATTTTGAACATACAATACATAGCCCAGAAGTTTTTGTAGAAAAACCAGAGCCATGACATGCAAGACCACCTCAGGGTCACATTTAGAACCTTTTCGGGTGTAAATATTTTCCCTAGCGGAGAACATTGCTGTTTTTAATAGAAAAAGTTGCGAAAGGTTTTGCTGAAATACGTCGATAAAGTGGCAGCTGCTACAGTTAGTAAGTTCAAAAACCTATAGACATTTCATCATCACTCAATCCGAAAATACACAGGCTGTCACGGCATCGGTCACATTAAAGCGCTACTGATTGCGTAAGTACGTTGATTAAGTGGTTTTATGTTAGTATTTTCGCGAACGCCATTCAGTTGTGCACAACAAATTGGACATAAATATTTTCGGCAGGTAATAGCATGGTGGCCAAGCGGATGGAAATATCTGCTCGCTTTTCTTTCAGCATTCATTCAAGGATCCTCATCGTCGTTTATGGAAGGCTACATACGTAGCAAAAGCGTCGCCATGAAGGTATTATAAGTAACATAGCAGTTAAGGATAGATGTTCATGTTCATTCCGGGCGTAAAACAAGCTCTCGTTTTTCGCACGCCATGATTGTGATCCTAGCTTAATCTAATATAAATGCAGTTAACAATCTTTCGTTCAGTGTTGGTCCAATTTTATTAAAAACAGACAGAGTGTAGCAGACTGTTATTTTTATAAATGTCCAAAAGTGGTGAATACGGCCACACATGCGGCCCAATCGATAACTCCTTGAATGCGTAATTCCAAGGATTCAAATTGTAGAAATTTATTTTAGACAACACGAAAGACAGGTTCCCTGGGGGGACCTGCGAAAATGCACACAAGGCCTCACAAAGCGCCAATTAACCCTCTTGCACACCCATAAATCACCAGTCTTGAATGAACATTCGTTGAGTAAGGAAGAAAAAAACGAAAAGGAAGAAACATGCGTCCCCAGAAAACCACTAACATCTCTGCGACGTCCCAAAAAGATCCGAACGTCAATGTACCAGCAGCATCTCTATTGGACATCCGTACACCGTGCAATTATTTTATGAAAATTTTTGGATGTTGAGATAACATTGCTGGTACCTTAATGTCGGACGTTCTTTCAACTATGCTAAAGACGTACTCTCGATGTTGCTGCTGCTTCATTTGTGGACGGTATTTAGACATAGTTTTCACAACGTTGTTCAGATGTTGCTGGTATGTCCGTTTTTTACTTCGTAGATGTCTATCGCAGTTACATTTATTTTAGCTATATCTGCTATACTTTATTTTCAAACTCTCCGCAGGCGTACTGTTTTGAAGTTACCGAGGGGTTTTAATGTGTTTTGTATGGGTTTTGTACCGAGGGGTTTTGTGCAAATTTTGTAATCCACCAATATTGCTTTTACGGAAATATAAATGCGGAGGACATAATAAATTAATTACACTAAACATATGCCTGCACAAAATTTGATGCTCATAGGAGTTTTTATTCCGTGAAACCACCATTTTACTTTGTCATTTTTTCTTCGTAATGAAAATACAAATGCTGACCTGACAAATCGCTGGTGACACTGTTCCGCCACATATGTTAACAAATAAATTTCCCCAGCTTGTACCGATGGTGAAAGGCTGGAGGAACAGGAGAGCTGGCAGGCTCTCCTCGGGTCACTTTCTTCACCGTACGGACATCTTACCCCGCAACGGCGGAAGAGGAGGCAATAGCCCTGGCCCGCATCAGCATGCTGCCACCACACATTATAATCACTTATTCGAAGAAGGCTATTCAAAACTTCATTCCTGGTAGCTTTTCGGCGATTCTCCAAAATCCCCATACTCAAACACTCGACATCGTCTGGACCCCGGCCCCCACTGGGGTGGGAGGAAACGAGGCGGCCCACGAAGCAGCACGACAACTAAACAGCTGTGTTGTGCTCGCTCCTGCTCTCTAACACAGTGCTCGGTCGGCACGCGATCGTCTGCTCTCGTATCAAGAAGCCACGGAACATAATCGCTTCTCCCGCCGCCGTTTTCCCACTGCCCACATATCCCTCACCAACGCTCATAAGCACCTATGGCGACTCCTTCAGACCAACTCCCTCGCCCGTCGACCCCTCTTCCACAAGACCTACTCCTCTGAGTTGCCTGCGCCCAACTGTCCCCTCTGTGGCTCAATGGACGCATTAAGCCACGGCATGTGGGCCTGTCCGGTTAGCCAATTCCACCCCATCTCCAGCATCGAGCAGTAGGAGGACGCGCTCGGCTGCTCGCAACCGGGGCGCAGCTATTTCTGGTTGACCGAGCCGCCACTGCCGCGGCCAGCCTTCGGCCGGCAGCCACCACTCGTTCCTACTGAACTTGCTTGGAAAATGAAGTGATTTCTCTCTCTTTATCTCTCCCTTCGTCGGAGACCCGGCTGTTGCACCTGACATGGATTTCCTAACTGGCTCCTGAAAGCTCTCCATTAGGGGCCGGCCGGGATCGTTTCGTCCTTCGGCTTAAACATATTTAATAAGGTGGACCGTGTAGCACGTGCTCGAATCGGCGGCTACTGGGTTCGCGTCTGCAGAGCGAGCTGTTCGGTGCTGCCTACTTGCGGCGCGAGCGTACGTTAACTGGCGAGTAGAACAGCACGCGAGAGATCACGTCACAAACGCTGGGCAGCGTGTTCTAGAAGGGCAAGTTGGATGATGCCGGCTGCTCGTCCCGAGGCGCACGCTCACGTGCACTCGGTAATTCCTTTCTTTTTTGAGTGCCCCTCACGTGATGATGCCTTGCGCTTCTGACGGGATTCACGCTCACACGCGCTTGTATTTTCTGCGCTCAGTATTTTCTTTTTTCTGAGCACCTGACATGGCGGAAGCCCACATAAGGCTCTTCACAAAATGCATGCTTACGTGCGCCCGAAATTTTGTTTGTATTTTTTTCTTCCAACCAAAAGCTTTATAAACAGCCCGGCAGTGAAAAGATCCGAAATCTTAGTAAAAAATATCAAAAGGCATTTTAATGTCCATCAATGTTTTTCTGTAAAAAACGCTTTGCGTGTTGTGAAAGCAATTCTAGCAACACCCAGCCGAACATACGAGCTTTAAAGGCAGGATAAACCTGCCTTTCGAGCCCGTATGTTCGGCGGTTCGAACACCCTGTTTGAAAAAGGCATCGCTGAATTTAAAAATTAGCAGACCTTCAAAGTTGGCAGTTACTTTAGGATTTTTAACTTCCGAGCATTTATGATTCGTTGGAGTTAATTTTAGTCCTTAGCTTTACTATCCCACATTTGGAGCATCACAATTAATGCCACTTTTTTGGAAAGCTCATTGTCCTGGAAATTGTTCCGTGTGAGTGTTAAAGTTTTCTAACTGTGCACCACCCTTCAGCTTGGTTCCAATATTAAAATATTTTGCGACACAAACTGGAGTGGTCACTTATTAAAGAGGTGAAGCAAACATTTTATGGTAAGTGATCACAAGCCGGCATGCACTCCCTGCATTGGGCTCAGCTATTTCACATATCTTAGTAAAAGTCTATCCCTCACAAAAATTGATTACGAATTTCTGAAGAGTTTTTATGGAGATCTTATGGAGTCACAAGAAACATGACAGAAACTCATTATGAACTGTGAACTATGTGAAACTCATTATGAACTGTGAATTATGAACTACCGTTTTTCGCCTTGAAAAAGAAGCCGATTACACCCTCATTGCAAAAAAATGAAAAAAAAAAACAGTGACGTTTTGTCAAGATTCGAACCATGGACTTTCAAAATACAACGCCAGCACCTAAGCTCCAAACCACTCCACCACGCCGGAAGTCAACGGGTGGAACCAAGAATTTGGTACCCTAACTGAGGCTGCCAACGAATATTGTCGAGTGATTCGTTTTGGTCGTATTTGACAAATTTCGACAGTAATAACGCTTGTTTCTTCCGCACCGATCTTGGAGGCGAAGCCAATTATGCTAATACTGCAAGTGATGTAACCAAAGCTCTCTTATTTAAGCCAAGAAAAGCTGTCGCGCTTTATCGTTCCCCTACGCAACCTACTTTAGCCGCGAATGAAATTGAATGCGACGCTGGATTTCTGGCGTTGATAAACTTTGTTCGTTACGCACCGATCTTGTAGACAAGCCCATCATGCGAACACTACAAGCGATGTAGCCAGAGCTCCCGTATTTAACTCACAAAAAGGTATCCCAAACCCCAGGTCTTCTCGATGAAAGCACAGCTGGCCACGAAGCAATGCGCACTTCCGAGGAGAAATGTCTTGTAATTTGCCTCACGGCACCCTATTACCGCAGGGTAAAAAGAAATTGTTTGTTTTCTGCGAAAGTAATGACCCCAAACCAGGAGATGGACATGGAATCTGGACGATGTCGCCTGCTTTCGGATATTTCTCGCGCTGCGTCGACGCTGATATCTGGCGAGCATAGACATCGGCGTAGCTCTCGCGTCAGCTCACGTCTCCGTGCATTTTGCCGACGCCGTCAACGCGGGGCGATGTCGACGCGCGAAAGCGAGGAAAATACGCTGCAAGTGGTTCCGGCCTCAGAACAAACCGTAAAATTAAGACGCCCGCAACACCCACGCCAGCTGTATTTCCATCGTAGACCCTGAATTAGCCTTAAATGCCGTAATCTAGATTGTCGGTACAATTATGGTTTTCTTTAAAAAAAAACACGCTCTAGCTTTTCTTGTACATAATGGGAAACTAATATCTGTATTAACCAATATCTTCAGCATCTATTTCGCAACGCGTTTTCGTCAAGGTGGGTGTCTTTCACGAACTAGTTTTCCCTCGGGCGGCCATGAGACAGGAAAGTCGGTGCTACTGGCCGGTGACGGCACGGGTGTGCACGCCTACAACATTCGTTATTTCGGTGATTTCACTACCATGGATTTATCTACCGGACGAAGAAATACTGCCCAGTAGTGAAGGTAAATGAGTACTAGTGAACCTTGTTTTCTTGTCATATTGCCGCGAATCATACATTGGGTTTGTTTTTTTGTGTTTTGCTTTTACCGCCCGGCTGCGCCGGTCTGTGTTATCTCTGCGCCAAGGGAAGCGCGTGTTCCATTCTTTGTTTCTGTGCCGCATGTGTTATCTGTTGTGATAGGGAGAGCATTCCGATCTAACGTGAACAGCCCAGAATAATCTTCTTGGATCTACTATGTTCTCGATGCGAATCGACGTTTCGAGAACCACGCGCGCCAGAAGATATAAAGCCTGCAGTGCGGACGCCGGGGCATTCGATTCGACGACACTCGCCTGTGCAAGTCATTTTGTTGACCGCTGCTTCGCCACCTCTGTATTCTTTTGAGTTGTTAGGGGTGCACAAGTTCGCTCCAATAAACGTGTTTCTCATTCAACACAACTGCATCGTCCTTGTCTTCGTGACATCTGGTGGAGGTGCTGGGTACGCACCCTTCATGCCCACTACAACCTCGAAAAGCCGCCAAGCCAGTCCAACAAGCGCCAGCCCCCGCCTGCAAGATTTACCGCCCGAGTTCAGTTTGATGCCAGAAGGGCCCAAGAAAAGGAACGCTGCAACCAACACCATGGTGCAAGAAACAACGTCGCCAATCGTCCTGCAGCAGCCCCGGGAACCGCCATCGTTCCGAGGAGCCCCCGCAGAAGACCCAGAAGAATGGTTGGAGAAACTGGAGCGCGTCCGGAAATTCAACAGGTGGGACGACGCAGAAACGTTCCGGCACGTTTTCTTTTACTTGGAAGATTCGGCTCGCACTTGGTTCGAGAACCACGAGAGCTCCTTGACAAACTGGGCTCAGTTCAAAAGCGAGTTTACTAAGACCTTCACTACCGTAGTGCGGAAAGAAAGAGCCGCCCTTTTGTTGGAAACGCGCACGCAACACCCCAACGAAGGTGTCGTGATCTTCGTTGAGGAGATGAAGCAGCTATTTCGCCGCGCGGACCCCGAAATGACGGAAGAAAAGAAGTTGCGCTTCTTAATGCGCGGAGCGAAGGAGGAACTGTTTGCTGGACGTGTCCGAAATCCGCCCAAAACCGTCGCCGAATTCGTGACCGAAGCCAGCACCATTCAGAAAGCCCTCGAAATGCGTGCTAAGCAGTATGACCGCAACTTTGTTGGCGCGGCCAATGCGAACGACTTTGGCAGCACGCGGATCCCGGCCGACAGCCTACGCGAGACTATCCGCGCAATAGTGAGAGAGGAGCTGCGGAAACTTCTCCCAACGCCGCCGCAGCCCCAAGTCGCTTCCCTCACCGACGTGATTAGAGAAGAAGTGCAACAAGCGTTGGGAACTTCTACGCCATCCGAGGTACCCCGAGAGCCACAAGCTATGACATACTCCGCGGCTGTTCGTCGACCCCACCCTGCTCCAACACGCCGTCAAGAGACCCCGCCGTACCGCCGCCCACTGTCACCCGCCCGACCCCCGGTAGCCCGAAACCAGACGCCGAGGAAGACGGACGTATGGCGAACTCCCGATAACCGTCCTCTGTGCTACCACTGCGGAGAGGCCGACCACATTTACCGTCGCTGCCCATACAAAAGACTCGGACTGCGTGGTTTCTCCGTCGACGCACCTCTCCCTCTCCCTGGCCAACGACCACGTGAGATCGACGAGTATCTATCTGAAACCAGCCGTGGCCCAGCGCGTTTCAACCGTTCGCCGTCGCCCTACCCCTACCAATCGCCGACCCGCCGTAGCAACGCTGACTTCGCCCGTGGAAGGTTCCCCAGCCCATGCGGGGGAAACTAAAGGCGGCAACTTCTGGAGGTGAAGTTGCTCTACGGCGAAAAACTAGAAACCCTCCAACGACGCAAGGACGCGCTGAAGACTGATTCACGACATGCCCTCATCCCGACGACCCGACCTAACCCTGACGAGACTCCCGAACACGACGACAGCTACACGGCGCGACGCGTACCCGACCTGACCGAGACGTCCGTTGAGAAGACGACGACAACGACGATGCACAGTGCCCGACCATCAACACGTACAAGCAGAGATACGACGCCCCGACGAACCCGGAACTCGAGGACGACTGCATCTTCCGTCAAGGTGTCCATTGACGGCTTTGACGAAGTCGCCCTCGTAGACACGGGAGCTGACTATTCGGTAATGAGCGGACCATTTGCGTCTAAACTGAAGAAAGTTATGACCAGATGGGACAGTTCGCACATACGCACAGCAGGAGGCCACCTCGTGACGCCAAGTAGAACGTGCACATCGCGCGTCACCATAGACGGCACAACGTACCCTGCGGCGTTCGTCGTTCTGCCTAACTGCTCCCGCGACGTGATTCTCGGAATGGACTTTTTGACGGACAACGGCGCAATAATTGATCTGCAGACCAAGTCGATAACATTTTCCTCCAATCACTCCACGACGCCGCAGCCGACCCCGATCACCGTGCTGCTGTCAGGATCGCCGACGATCACATCACCCTGCCACCCCGCGCAAGCTTGATGATCGCCGTCTACTGTGAGGATGCTGTTTCTGACATCGACGCTATCGTAGAGAGTGATCGAAGGTTGCTTCTCGACCGCGGTGTCTCCGTCGCAAGAGGCATTGCGCACTTTAAGCAACGCCAATCTCACGTTTTGGTCACTAATTTCACCGAAGAGTACCAGCATATAAACAAGGGAGCTGCAATTGCGTTCCTCGAAGAAACGCAAGAAGCAAGTGATGTGATCGCAGTCGCCGACTTTGAACGCACACCCGTAGAAACATTCAAGCTCCCGCAGCCATTCGACGTGAATCCGGCGCTACCGCAAGAACAACGGAAAAATTATTGGCTTTGCTGCGTCGCTATAGCGAATGTTTTTCGTCGAGCGCAAAACTACGTCAGACCCCTCTAGCGAAGCACCGAATAATAACCGAAGATGGAGCCCGACCAACCCGACAGTCACCGTACAGCGTCTTTTCACACGAACGGGAAGCCATCCGGACTCAAGTCGACGACATGCTGAGCGATGACATTATACAGCCATCCAAAAGCCCCTGGGCTGCGCCCGTCGTACTCGTAAAGAAAAAAGACCGCACATTAATGTTTTGCGTTGACTACCGGCGACTGAACAAAATCATGAAAAAGGACGTGTACCCCCTCCCCCGAATCGACGACGCCCTCGACCACCTCTGCCACGCGAAGTACTTCTCATCGATCTACCTGAAGACCGGCTACTGGCAAATTGAAGTGGACGAGAGAGACCGAGAGAAGACTGCATTTCTAACCCCAGACGGCCTATACGAGTTCAAGATAATGCCGTTTGGGCTGTGCACAGCACCAGCGACGTTTCAAAGAGTCATGGACACTGTGCTAGCTGGCCTTAAGTGGCACACCTGCCTCGTATACCTCGACGACGTAGTGGTATTCGCCCGGACTTTCGATGAACACCTTGCAAGGTTGGAGTCTGTACTCGAGGCCATTCGTACGTCGGGGTTGACGCTGAAGCCTGAAAAGTGCCGTTTCGCATACGGGGAACTCAAGTTCTTGGGCAACGTCTTCAACGCCGCTGGAGTCCTACCTGACCCGGCAAAAACTGCAGCCATTGCGAACTTCCCAAGGCCGAAAGACAAGAAGGGCGTGCGGAGATTTCTCGGGCTGTGCGCATACTACCGGCGCTTCGTCGCAAACTTCGCACGCATTGCAGAGCCACTCACGCGCTTGACGAAAGATAGCACCCCTTTCAGCTGGGAAAACGACAAAGAAAAAGCATTCGGCGAGCTGCAAAAACGCCTGCAAAGCCCGCCCGTGCTCGCTCATTTCGACGGAAATGCCGAAACGGAAATGCATACGAACGCCAGTGATATAGGCTTGGGTGCCGTCCTTGTCCAAAAGCAAAGCGGCTGCGAAAGGGTAATCGCCTATGCTAGTCGTGGTCTGTCGAAGGAGGAGAAAAACTATTCTGCCTCTGAAAAAGAGTGCCTGGCTATTATATGGACGATTTCAAAATTTCGCCCATACGTGTATGGAAGGCAATTCAAGGTTGTTACAGACCACCATGCGCTGTGTTGGCTCGCCAATTTGAAGGACCCCTCTGGCCGTCTTGGGCGGTGGAGCTTGCGCCTGCAGAAGTTCGACGTTACAGTCGTTTATAAATCCGGCAGGAAACACTCCGACGCCGACTGCCTGTCCCGCGCCCCCGTCGACCCACCACCACAAGACCCTGATGAACACAGCGCGTTCTTCGGGATCGTGACGGAGAGCGACGTAGCCGCCCAGCAGCGTGCCGACCCCGACTTACGCGTCATAATCGAGTACCTCGAGGGATGCAACGTTGCCGTTCCTAGGACCTTCAAACGCAGCTTACCAGCATTCAGCCTGAGAACCTCCGTCCTTGTGAAGAAGAATTTCAGCCCCGGAACAAAAGCGAATTACCTTCTCGTCATCCCCGCGGACCTTCGTGAGGAAATTTTGGAAGCGTGCCACGACGACCCGTCTTCCGGGCATCTGGGCACAGCCCGCACTATTGGAAAAATCAAGGCGAGGTACTACTGGCCCGGCCTTACCCCTGACGTCACCCACTACGTCCGGAGCTGCCGTGACTGCAAGCGACGAAAAACGCCGCCGACAAGACCCGCCGGACTTCTGCAACCGATCGCCGCTCCATCGAGACCATTTCAACAGATTGGAATGGACCTTTTAGGCCCGTTCTCTACGTCACGATCACAGAACAAGTGGATTGTCGTAGCGACAGACTACATGACGCGCTACGCAGAGACCGCCGCTCTTCCGAGGGGGACTGCACAAGAAGTGGCGAAGTCTTTATAAGCCAAGTTGTGCTGCGACATGGAGCCCCGGAAGTCCTAATCACAGACCGTGGAACGGCATTTACTGCGGAGCTGATGCAAGGAGTATTACGCTACAGCAACACGGATCACCGAAGAACGACGGCGTACCACCCCCAAACGAACGGACTAACAGAACGCCTGAACAAGACAATCGCAGATATGCTGTCAATGTACGTTGACGTTGAACATAAGACTTGGGACGAAGTGCTCCCGTATGTCACGTTTGCGTACAACACGGCTATCCAGGAGACGACACAGCTGACGCCGTTCGAGCTTGTCTACGATAGAAGGCCGACTACGATGCTCGAGGCCATGCTTCCGCACGTAGAAGACGACGACCTCAACGCCGACGTCCACGGATATCTTCAACGTGCGGAGGAGGCCCGCCAGCTCGCTCGAGTTCGTATAACGGACCAGCAGCTGGTGGATGCGGGCCGCTACAACCTCCGACGCCGAGACGCCGAGTACCAACCAGGGGATCATGTGTGGGTTTGGACTCCCATCCGACGACGCGGACTCAGTGAGAACCTCCTGCGACGGTATTTCGGACCCTACCAGATTCTACGACGTGGTGGCCAACTTACCTACGAAGTGATCCCCGATGGTGACTCCGGCACATCACGACGACGCACGCGGCCTGAAGTCGTCCACGTGGTTCGCTTAAAACCTTTCTACGGACGATGACGAACTTTTATTTTCATTTGTTCGGACTGTCGCTTATGTTAGCATCGGGTTGATGCACTCTTAGAGGGGGGGGGTAATACCGCGAACCATACATTGGGTTTGTTTTTTTGTGTTTTGCTTTTACCGCCCGGCTGCGCCGGTCTGTGTTATCTCTGCGCCAAGAGAAGCGCGTGTTCCATTCTTTGTTTCTGTGCCGCATGTGTTATCTGTTGTGATAGGGAGAGCATTCCGATCTAACGTGAACAGCCAAGAATAATCTTCTTGGATCTACTATGTTCTCGATGCGAATCGACGTTTCGAGAACCACGCGCGCCAAAAGATAAAAAGCCTGCAGTGCGGACGCCGGGGCATTCGATTCGACGACACTCGCCTGTGCAAGTCACTTTGTTGACCGCTGCTTCGCCGCCTCTGTATTCTTTTGAGTTGTTAGAGGAGCACAAGTTCGCTCCAATAAACGTGTTTCTCATTTAACACAACTGCATCGTCCTTGTCTTCGTGACAATATGTATTTAACGTGGCGGAGTTGCTCTCAAACTTCGGTCACGTAAGCAGTTAGCCTTAACGTTTTGAGTGGCTCGCTTTGTGAGTTGCACAGATTTGTCGGTAGACCTTTGTACCTGGCTTCTGCGTGTGTAAACAGAATCAATTCTCGCGCAATTTCTAGACCTGTGTTTGGTGAAGTGTTTGTGTCCTCTCCTTTTTTACAAGCCGAATGTTTTGATATGAAATGAAGTAAAGGAAGCTGGAGAGTGTGATTATAAGTGCATGTGCGAATATAAGTGCGTCTATGCGTTACACGCACATCGTGTACCTTTAGCGTGATATAATGCACTCTTGGTTTTTGTTTCGTTTCTGCAGATGCCGTTTTTTTCCGTCAAAATAGTTTTCGGTTAAAAAATGTGCACAATAAATTGAATGATTGCCATGCGTATAGCATTAGAATAATATAATAAATCTAGTGATTTCCGAGCGTACATAATTAGATTAAAATGCCATCTGGATGCTTTTTCGCGTTTCTATTGAGTGTTCAATATTTTCGAATGCTCAGTTTGGTCGTGAAATGTTGGAATGAACAACGTGTATTTAACCTGAATTTATTTGTAACTTCAGAACTACACGCATGTCGTAACTGGTGCAGTAGTAAGAGCAGCGCTGGTGGCGCTTCGTACTCTTACTGCAGCATCGCAAACGTAAATTACCATTCCGAACCTAGTAAAAATATTAAAAAATGGCTTTTCAATTTCTGTCACTTATGCAATTTCCAGCTTAATAAATTAAGTGGTGAAAAACCTTGGTGATCAGAGTAACACAGCATTTGGGATTTCGTAGATTTAAGGTAGAGTATGTTTCTGGTGTCTGGCCTGTCGTTTGCTAATAACTTCCATGTTGCAGGCTGCTGACTGGTGCAACTTAGACTATGTTTGAATGTGATTGTGCATTAAAAACTTCTCGCACTATTTTGATGCTTCCTGCTGTACAACGTATACTTCAACTAAAAATGTACGCCTAACAGGACAACAGGACGAGTTTTTCAGTGACGTGATTTTTGAAGGTTTAATTATGAATATATACCAATTAGCCCACCTCGCCATTCTGCTGCAGGAAGTATACGTCCATGGTAGTGACACTGTCCGGGTTTGTGCATGTTTCCTTTTGCCACATTTTGTGGACATGGCTTCATGGGCGTATATATTGTCACTTCAATCAACCAAGTGGTTAGGATTCCACAAATTCGCCGGTAGTACATGTGTCACCCGAAGTTCCCCAGGGTTCGTTCCTGGGGCACCTTTTCTTTTCATTGTAAATAAATGACCTGCCTAATTGTATATTCACAAGCATCCTCCTCTAAGCTGACGACTGCGTGTTATACAGTATAATTAAAACGAATGGTGATCATATTTTACTAAATGATTCTTTCGCTTTATTTTGTAGGTGGTGCCAGACATGGCAAATGAATATTAACTTTAGAAAAACAGTCACTTTATCTTTCAGTGCACGCAGTTCCGTTTCTTTGTTTAATCATTCTTTCAACGGCTCTTCCCTACAGCGGGTGAAGGAATATAAGTACCTGTGTGTCATCTTCACACCTACCTTGTCTTGGTCAAGGCACATTGATCATACATGCAACAAAGCTCTAAAAACGTTAGGCTACCTAAACCGTACATTGCGGGAAGCTCAACTGGAAACGAAAATGCTAACATATCAAACGCTCATCCGACCAATCTTAGAATACGCCTGTACCATCTGGAACCCTATTAAAGTAACTAAAATTAACACACGTGAATCTGTTCAGAAAAAATCCAATCGTTTTATTTTCAGCCGTTTCGATTGGATCTTTTCTCCATCATTCCACCTTGCCACACAAGAATTGCAACCACTGTCCGAGCGCCGTGAACGCAAATGTCTTAAACTTTAACATATTCTTACGAATACTCCGCGCTACTCATTGCATAACCGCTATTTGTCGCCCGATAAACTTAAATCTAGTAGAAATAGCCACAAACTCAACCTTGCAACTTTTCATCCCCGAACAAATCCATTTAAGTACAGCTTCTTCCCACGAACAATAGAAACATTTAACCTACTACCAGGTGACATTAGGCCATTGCCTTTGAAAACATTTTTGCAGAATTTTAATTGAATGTGTTATTTTAGTTTTGCATAATTTCAATGTCTTGCTGTACTTATTATCCAACTTGTCTAAACTTTATAAATAAGTGAATTTAAATGTTTTGTGTTTTTGTAGGTCTTATTCTCTGCAGAAAAGTATTTTGCATTCAATGTACCAACCCACTCTGGTGATGGCCCAATTGGGCTGCAGTACGTATAAATAAATAAATAAATAAATAAATAAATAAATAAATAAATAAATAAATGTTTCATACCAGAACTTTCTGTCAAATTGTGTGATGGGTGCTACGCCGCTTCTGCATTACGCCGCTACGCCGCTTCTGCATTATTTGTGCTACGCCGCTTCTGCATTATTATGTGCTACGCCGCTTCTGCATTATTTAGGAAACAAGGATGGTGCATCCTTTTTATACTCAACTAGGAGGGTGCTTCTGTCGAAAAAACACCATTTATTTTGGGTGATATGCAGCACCCAAACATCTTTTTTGCCTCAAGACCTTTTTGAAGGGGTGTAAAAAAGACGGCCGAACTTCAGGGGGCTTCAGATACGGTGCTCCAGCAGCGACGAAACCTAAGCACACTAAAGGGCGCTAAAATTGTCGTTCAGACGGTCCTCCTGCGGCGACAACCAAACCTTTAGGGACAACCTTTAGGGACTAAACCTTTTTTAGTGTGTAGCGCTGTTCCGTGAAACTGCCATACTCTACATCGTGTTATACGGCGGCAATTCTGCTCAGTGCCCTTCTGCCGTGAACTAATCAAGGTAAAAATTTTGAGGGCATGTAAGTGTCAGCAATGACGCATGACGCGCCCCTGAGTTAGCTACAGAAGTTCAAGGGCGCTGGTGGCACAACACGCGAAGCACATCGCATGATGTCGTGCGGCAGGCTGTTCAACGAAACGGAATGAGCTGAAAACAACGTATTTGCAGCTTCTTTGCGGGTAAGAAAAAGCCCAGAAAATGTTCCCAGAAGGAAAGTACCATAATAGGAATCGGCAGCAGCACTCGTTTGAAAATTAGGTGGGCGGTTGTCCGGCACGGGATTCAACCAAGCTGCTCCCCTATCTCTTGCGGCTTTCGGGACGTGTTTATATTGCTGCAGTTCACCATACGTGTGATAACGTTGGAGTTATGCTTCGTTCGTTGGAAACTTGATAGAGATACCAAGAAAAAGCGGTGGCAGAGAGAAATAAGAAGGATTCAAGAAAATGCCTGGGTACTACTGGCGCGAGAATTGGGGATGTTTTGGCGTTTTCAAAATGTAAGCAGAATAAAATTGCGGCAAGTTGTAATTCCTAGGAATAAAACTGGCATAAATGGGGCTGGCAATTCCAAAAACCAATTGGGTCAGACGATGCACCAATGAGTCCTCCGGCGATGTACTGAATTTTGGTGACAGACCATTTTATTAAATGCGCTGTACAAAAGCGACCATTCCCATACCAGCAAGGTATAATGGGGGAAAAATATATACACAAATTGTATATTTTCATTTAAAATAACAATGCAGGCTGACATACTTACAGAGAGACACATCAAAACTAACCAGTTTTCCCAATCCAGCAATTCCAAAAAGCACTATCGTAATAAGAAACACCGTGACAAAGGAAAAATTGTGCGTGTCTCCGGTGGGCCCTTGCCACGTGGTTGAGAATGCTGCTCCAACGTAAGAACATTTTGTTGCTGCCAAGTTGATTCATGACTCGCACAGAAATAAATGCTGGGCTAAATACGAAAAAGCGTCGAGGAAGACGAGTGCGAGACAGGACAGGCTACCTGTGCGTATGTTTTAAATTATTTGTGCACACTTTGAGTCCTCATTATTTGTTACATCCCCTGAGAGAGAGAGAGAGAGAGAGAGAAAGGGTGGGAGAGAGAGAGATAAGAGGGAGAGTAGAAGGGGGGTTAGACAGAGAGAGCAAAACTTTTTTTGAGCATTTCTAATACATCCGCAGAGAGTAACGCGTACCGTGGGTTCTGTATTTGCCAGACAATATAGGCAGGTGTGCATCATGGTTACTGTTAATATTCGGTGCTTGGGCAGCTAAAGCAGTTGCGATTTCTTCGGTGCACATAATTACATAATATAAATAAATTATAAGCAAAGGTAACAACGTGTGCTCAACAGACCGACCGAATTTTTCACGAAGGCTACGTTCAAACACCCTCGGTGCAGAAAGGCCTCCTTGATACCTAATCACGCCAGGTGTTTCATGCATATAGGTTTAACGGCAGTTAATTGAAGGTGTGTATATGCATTATTTGCATTAACCCAGCCACATAGCTCTACGTTTCAGGTCGTTGAGTAAGCCCCAGATGCGACATATTATTCGCAAGAGAAATTGGGTGTGCCAAAATTGATTACTCGCGGATCTATGAGACCGTAGTGACATGTTGGAACGTTACCGCCGATGCTGCAATCGGGAGGATGCCACTGCAGTTACACACCGGTCCGCACAAGCAGCTCTTCGGGGTGAGCAATACTTATGTGCCCGGTCATATCACTATTATCGAGCGTTAGGCTGTGCAGTGCCTGAAAATAGGTCATTTAGGCTGCCCGTTGACAGGTGCAGTCTGCTTTGGGTTAGAATTAGGAGAAACACTGCAACGAAACCTGTCTTTAGCCGGTGTGCCCGCTTTGTTCGAAATGGAGGGTCACTGAAGGCAGGGTGCGAGAAGAGCTATATTGTATTCCTAAGGACGCTGTCGTCACTGATTTCAAGGTTATTCTTTGAAACTAATTCGTTTAAACTGTTGGATTGGGGCGCAAGTTGCTGCAGCTCATGTTTCCGCACTACTTCTTTGCAAGAAACTTGGGTTGTATGTGCGTAGTTTTCTGACTCGTCCGGTTTATTTGCCCCAATATTCTGTAGTACTAACGTTCATCGTCATATTTCAGTACACCATATCGAAGCTTAGGATTTTTGGCCCGCCTTTACACCTTCTTCGGTAACATACAATCACACAGTTAAGCAATTAGGCTGTTTCTCATATTGTTAGACCCCTTCCCCTCAGTTCTTATCTACACATATATTTGTTGGAGAAGTGCATCACGTTCCCGTGGTTGGCGCACTTTTTCGGTTGCTTCTGCTTCTTTTTAGGTGTGAGCCAGAGTCTTTGTGGTTATAAATTTATGGTGTTGTATCTTAGTTAAATGATTTCTTCAAATGCTGGTTTATCTTGTTAACTATGTGTTTGCCTCACCTGTACAGGCCTTCATATAGGGGTTTTTATGTCATTGAACTGTCCGTACCTTAACAACGTGAGGGTTCGAGCTAGTTGGTACTCCATAGTGAAAATTTAAAGCGCCGCAAATTTAGACACAAGACGAATGTGTCTTGTGTCTTGTGTCTAAATTTGTTGCGCTTTAAATTTTCACTGTCCGTACCTGGCATGTTATTGTTGCTAATACGATCAAGGGCAAACAAATTAGCAGCCGAGAGGGCCGACAACTTAGCAGTATCTGTTTTGAAATGAACGTAGTACCACCTAGTTTGCCCAGGAAGGGCCGGAATTTACCCAGGACTTTACCACGTAACTATTGTAATCGTTTATGAAGCACGTTAGGAAAAATGCGTGTGCTTGTGGAGTTTACACTATTGTCTATCACCTCCCTATCGGAGAAGCTCCGCCTCATCTAGAAGGCAGCCGCGGCATCCAAAAGACAGAAAAAGCTCCTCGCTCAAGGTGCGTGTGGAAATCTTGCGAAAACACGATAATTTGATCGAGATAACACAGACATGTTTTCAACTTGAGGCCCCGTAAAACATTGTCCATCATTCGCTCGAAGGTAGCTGGCACATTACCAAGACCGAAACGCATCACATTGAATTCGTAAAGCCCGTCGGGCGTAATGAACGCTCTTTTTGAGCGATCGGCTTCGGGCATGGGCACTTGCCAGTAGCCTGACCGCAGATCTAGTCAGGAGAAGAACTCGGCCCCCTGTAAGCAGTCAAGAGCGTCGTCGATACGAGGTCTTGTTCGGGCGACGGTAATCAACGCAGAATCGGATCGACCGGTCTTTCTTAGTTACCAGTACCACGAGGGAGGCCCACGGGCTGGTAGAGGGCCGAATTACGTTGCGCGCAAGCTTATCTGCGACTTGCTCGTTGATCACGCGGCGCTGAGCAGGTGACACGCGATATGGTCGCTGCCGTAGTGGCGCGTGGGAGCCGGTGTCAATTTCGTGGGCGACATTCGACG
Source organism: Haemaphysalis longicornis (assembly GCF_048455015.1). Classification (NCBI taxonomy): domain Eukaryota; kingdom Metazoa; phylum Arthropoda; class Arachnida; order Ixodida; family Ixodidae; genus Haemaphysalis; species Haemaphysalis longicornis. The sequence goes on along the minus strand of NW_027526265.1, from coordinate 333,663 downwards.
TGCGTCCCAAGGTGGCCTGCTGGCAATCGAACGATTCCCGAAAACGTTGTAGAAGGTCGATGAGCTGGTCGCGTTCGGCCGAGGTGAGGTTTTTGTTGATAGACTGTAGGAACACGTCTGGACTTGCCCTATACTCGGGACTAAGTGCACTCACAGGGAAGAACGATGGTTCGTCGGGCGCGGCCTCTACATGCGAGGAATCAACAGCTTCCACGAATCCCAGACATTCCCCGTGGAACAGTGTTGGGCAAAAGGATGCGTTGCAGACCGCCATTAAGCTTGAACCAGAGCGAACATCAAGGACAGCGGGGGAAAAGGGAGCAACTTGCGCCAATGAAATAAACTCGATGGTGTGAAAATCACGGTTGTGTCCGCAGCGACATTGCAAGAAACAGGAACAATCACGGATCAGCTCGGGGGAATATTGGTATATTCGGAAACCAGCAACTTGATCGACAGTTCGTTCTGCGGCGGCTGTTGCGACTGGCCACCCGAGCGCAGTCACCGGTGTAACGATGTTGCCCTGCTCCGTCCGCTATCGACGCGGCGCAGAGCAGAGCGACGAAGTCCTCGAGCCGACGAAGAGTTGAAGTAACATTTATATACAGTATATACAGGGTAAGCAAAAGTTACATCATTCGCACAAAGGCGACAGCACCCTTTCACTCGGTGCTTCCGAAGAGACTGGTGCCGGAGAGAAGCCGCCGAGGAATGCCGACGATGAGAGCCTCCGGGCTTCTTTTATAGCCCGGGAGTTCGTTGTGGCCCCAAGAAGTTCGAAATGCTCCAATCAGGGCTCTCGCTGCCTGAAGTTTGAATTCCGACGAATGGTAGCGAAGCGGTGAGTCAGCTGCGCCGCCAATGGGGAAAGGGAGAGCGATGCCGCCGCCGTCTCCGTGACCTCGCCTCCGGGCGTAGCGACATGCCCTTGTTTGGGTCGTTCTCCGCTGAGAGATTCGGCCGCGCCGCAGCGTTTCGAGATGCAGGAGTCGGCCGCGCCGCAGCGTTTCGAGATGCAGGATTCGGCCGCGCCGCAGCGACAAAGGGAGAGGCGTGACTCAGCCTCGCTGTCGGCGCGTCGCCTCGTGCAACGCCTTTGGGCCAGGCGCTCTGGCACAACAGCACCCCCGCCGCCAGACAATGCGCCGTGAAGACGAGCTGCCTCCACGTGGCTCGGATGCCGGGCGCGCTCGTTCGCCAGGCTCATCCCGGTACACCTCCAGTGCCCCAGGAAAAGAGCGGCTCCACCAAGTTCCTCTCCATGAACGGGTACCGCCCGCCAGGTCCGGATCACAGGTACCTCGCCGTGCTGCCCAGGTGTCTCCACCAGCTTCGTCCGGCTCTTCCTGTCTGTCCTCAGCACCGGTAGCTCATCGTTCTGGAGCTTGCAAAGAACCGACCGACAACAGGCAACACCCAGCGCAAGCAAGCACCCTCTGTCCTCCGTCAGAACACCAGACTCCAAAGCGTGACAAACTCTCCTAGCTAAGTGTCTATCCCCAATTTGGACCCTCTACACCAAGAGACCCTTGCGGGACGTAAAACTCTTAAAGGAAGAACTCACACTAAGTGTCAAACGTAACACACGACATTAAATGATAACTAAGGTTGATTACTTGAAATCACGCGGTGCGGAAATAATCAACTGAGGCAGCAAATGAGGGCAATAATTTTGCTCCCATCTACCTCCTAAGATAAAAGCTGCTCACGAAGAGGCGAAATGAAAGACACGGGGAGGATGAACGCAGCTTTACTTAGAACGCACGGCTTAGTGCGTCTGCGTTAGCGTTCAACTTTCCTTTCTTGTAGCGAACGACAAGATTGTGCTGCTGGAGTATCATACTCCACCTTAGCAAACGACCGCTTTTAGAGGACATGTTATTTAGCCAGGTTAGCGGGCAATGATCAGTTTCCACAACAAACTGGGAACCGGCTACATAGCACGCCAGCTTCTGTACTGCCCACACGACGCAGCCACATTCCTTTTCGGATGTGCTGTACGCCTCTTCCCTGCAAGTTAGCTTGCGGCTTAAGTACAAAACTGGTCGTTCCCGGCCATTCGCATCCTCTTGGCATAGTACAGCTCCCATGCCACGATCGCTCACATCGCACTGAATCACGAAACCCTTCGAAAAGTCGGGGGCCATTAGGACTGGCTCCTCGCTCAGTGCTCGTTTGAGCGTTTGAAACGCGTCCTCCTTCTTGGTGTCCCATGCCACCTTTACTGGCTCAGTCTTTCTGAGAGCGTCAGTTAAAGGACTAGCGAGTGTGGAGTAATCTCTCACATAATGCTGGTAATATCCAGCCAAACCCAAAAAAGCCCTTATCTCGGACTTAGTCGTTGGTCGGCGATAGTTTAGAACCGCGGCTACTTTGATTTCCGACGGTCTGCGTCGGCCGCGCCCCACTACATGTCCTAGGTACGTCACTTCGGCGCAACCTAGGTGACATTTCGACGGTTTGACTGTTAGGCCGGCTTCTTTGAGCCTGCTCAGCACGACTCGTAAGTGCTCTACATGCTCCTCCCATGTGTTCGAAAAGATGGCGACATCATCGAGGTAAGGGAGCGCGTACTCTGAGAGGCCGCGAAGTACATGATCTATTAGTTTCGAAAAGCAATACGGCGCGTTCTTGAGACCGAAGCTCAACATGACGGGACGGAAGGTTCCGAACGGGGAAACGAACGCAGCGTATCTGCTGGCACGCTCAGAGAGGGGCACTTGCCAATAGCCTCGTACGAGGTCTAGTGTGGAAATGTAATTCGCCTTGGATACGGTCTCCACCCGCTCCTCGAGGTTCGGAATCGGATACGTCTGGTCTCGGGTTATCGCGTTGAGGCGCCGGTAATCGACGCACGGCCTGGGGTCCTTTCCAGGTACTTGAACTAGTATTAGAGGGGAGGTGCAATCGCTCTCACTCGGGACAATGACCCCAAGGTCACACATACGCTTGATCTCGTCCGCCATAATCTGTTTCTGTACGGGAGAACATCGGTACGGCTTGCTACGAACCGGCTCGTCCCGCGTTAACTCAATGTCATGCTCGATTAGCGTAGTCTTTCCGGGCCGATCAGAGAAAAACATCCTCAAACTCGAAAATTATCTTCTCCAAGTCCTTCTTTTGCGCTTCGCTTAGAGAGGGTTCTAACCTCACTTGCTCCCGCAGGAGATCCGAAGTGCCTTCCTTCACGTCCGCAGAGGTCAGAATATCTGCGCCTTCCTCATCCTCGGCATTCAAAGCTATGTTCACCACAGCATGACGCTGAATGTAGGGTTTCATCAAATTGCTGTGGTAGATTTTGTTCTGCCGTTTGCCTAGCTTTACTTCGTAGTTTGTGTCAGATAGCTTCGACACTACTTTCGCTGGCCCCTCCCAATGAACTTCTAGCTTATTTTTCTTCGAAGGGCGCAGCAGCATCACTAGGTTACCCACTTCGAACGTACGCTTCCTAGCCGACTTGTCGTAGTACGCCTTCGACAATGCTTGTGCCGCCTTCATGTGGCTCTCAACAAGGTCTTTACTTTTCCCGAGCCTCTGCAGTAGATTAAGAACGTACTCCACCACGTTTGGATCCTCACTGTAACCTTCCCAAGACTCGCGCAGCATTCGCAGCGGGGTTCTGAGACTCCGGCCGTACACCAGCTCAGCAGGGCTAAACCCCGTACTTTCGTGTGGAGCCGACCTCAAAGCGAACATAGCGGCAGGTACGCATGCTTCCCAATCGCGTTTTCGCTCAAAGCAGAGGGCTCGCAGTATTCGCTTTAACACTGAGTGCATTCGCTCCACTGGGTTGGATTGCGGGTGATAGATAGAGCTGTGCACCACTTTGATCCCGCACCTTTCAAAAAAAGTCGAGGTTAGGCAGCTAGTGAAGACGCTACCGTTGTCGCACTGAATTTCCGCAGGAAATCCGACACGAGCGAATATTGAAAGGAGCGCGTCAACCACTTGAGGAGAATTGAGCTCTCTGAGTGGCACTGCTTCCGGGAACTTTGTCGCGACACAAAGGGCGGTTAGAATGTACCTACAACCGTTCTCGGACTCGGGCAGAGGCCCAACAATGTCGATCACCAGCCGACGGAATGGTTCAGTTATGACTGGTACCAACTTCATAGGCGCCTTCCACTTATCCGTACTCTTGCCGACCCTTTGGCATGTGTCGCAAGAGCGCACAAAGCCTTCGATGTCTTTCCAGCATTTAGGCCAGTAGTACTCTAGCGCAAGTCGAGCCTTTGTCTTTTTCAGACCGAGGTGCCCTGCCCACGCGTTTTCGTGCGTGAGTTCCAGTAGCTGACGGCGATACTTTTCCGGGATCAAAAGCTGCTCGTACTTCTGACCCTTTGCATCTGTGTAACTGCGGCACCACAAGCCGGACTTCTCATGAAATGAAACGTTCTTTTTCTTTGCGCCCCGTTTCACATTCTCAAGCAAGGCTTTTATCGAGCTATCATTTTGCTGTTCTCGAATGAACGTTGCTCGATCCACCTTGATTAACTCATGCCAGCTGTCGGAGACTGGGGACAACATATCGTTCGCCTCACACGGCGGCGCCGCTTCGGTTTCTCCGCCGAAAGGGGTGACGCAATCCGCTTCGGCCGCTGGCGGTTCAACCAACCTATCGCGAGAGTGTGCGGTCGGCTCGCAGCTCGGGCTACATTTCTCCCCCGCCTTTACAGTTTCGCTCGCTGGGGTAGTGTCAAGTTCCTGGGAGAGCTTCCGCGCCTGCGATCTCGTGAGTGCCATGCACGCCAAACTGGTAAAGCACGATTTTCCCTGTTCTTTGAGCAGTTGCTCCGAGCTATTAGAGAAGAGATAAGGAAAATGCTCGGGGAGCGCTGCGGACACGGCCGCCTCGGTGTTAAGCTTACCAAAACCGCCTTCAATGACGACCCTCGCAATCGGCAAGCAAACGCCCTGCTCCTCGGCAACTTGCCTTATCCACGCGCATTCTCCTGTGCAGTCGTTTGGAGAAACTAGTGACGGGTGGACTACGTCCATAGTTGCTGCGGAGTCTCGGAGTGCTCTGCACTTCTTGCCGTTCACGTTTATCTCCTGCATGTAGGGCTCGAGCAACCGCATGTTCTTTTCGGTTTCTCGGATCGTAGCGAATGCAACCTTCTGTTTACAGTTTGCCGCGATGTGCCCTTCCTTTTTGCAGTTGTAGCAGATTATCTGCTTCCGCGACTCAAATGCCCGGGCGGCATCCGCGCGCTGCTTAGCATCGCTGTTCGATTTTCGAGACTCATCTATGCCTTCCCCAACAGTTTCTTTCGTAGGAGGTGAGTCTTTTCGAAAACTGCGACGCGCTAGCTGTTTCCCTTCCTCAGGCTTCTTCCTAAAAGCGTCCTTACCGTCCGCTTTTTCAATGCGCACCACCTTATAATGCAACTTTCGGCGGGTGTAGTACTCCTCAGCTAACTCTGCTGCCTTGTTAAGCTTTACTTCTTGGAGCTTATCCTGCAGCCACAACCTGACGTCGTCTTCGACGCAGCGGTAGAATTGCTCAAGTGCTATGCACTCAACCACTTTGTCGCGGTCGTCATAGGCTTCCTCGCCTTTGAGCCACTCAATTAGGTCAGCCTTCAGACGAAATGCGAAGTCTATACGCGACTCATTGCCCTTTTTCGCAAACCGAAACCTCTGCCGGAAAGCCTCAGGCGACAACCTGTATTTCCTCAAAAGAGCCTCTTTGACCTCGTCGTAGCTCTCAAAGGCCTCCTTCGACAGGCACGTTATCACGTCCGATGCCTCTCCAGGAAGCAGGGCTAACAGGTTTTGCGCCCACAGAGACCGTTCGATATCGTTTCGCTCACAAACGTGCTCAAACTTAACGAGGTACTTCGCCATGTCCTCGCCAATAACGAACGGAGGCAGTTGGTCCCGAATTCTCGGACCGTTCGCAGGAGCCCTTGGAGAAGCTACGCTAGGCGCCGGCGAGCCCTGCCGGAACTCTAACTGCTTCAACTCGAACTGCCTTACGGCTTCCCGTTCCTGCCTTTCGGCTTCCCGTTCCTGCCTTTCGGCTTCCTCCCTGCGTTCCTGTCTTTCCGCCTCCTCACGGCGCTCTTTCTTTTCGGCTTCCTCGCGCTCGCGGCGCTCTTTGATTTCAGCCCTGGCCTCATTGACTTCCTCAGCCGTTACGTTCTCCTTCCGCAAGACCTCAAGAATTGCTTGCTTCCGTTTCGCACGGCCTAAGTCAAGGCCCAGCTCCTGGCAAATTTCGATGAGTTCCTTCACTGTAAGGTCCTCCATCGTTTGCACTGGCCTCTTGCTGCTTACCCGCGTTAGAATTCCCTTGCCGTTCCTATACTATCGAGCTACTAGTAAGGCACGCGCAAGTAATTCTCTACGCTCCTTTGTTTACCTCTCGGCACTAGCTTTGGTTTCAAACACTTTCTCTAGGCTTGAAACACTCAAAGCTATACACAGTGCTTCACCCAGCCCTTCTCTAAACTACCATAACCTGTGCTAGAGAAGTCTGGTGAACTGAGAGAAAACGTCGAGCGCTTACCACACCAGGTAGTAGCCGTTGCCGGTCGATCCCGCAGCTGCCATCCACTGTTGCGACTGGCCACCCGAGCGCAGTCACCGGTGTAGCGATGTTGCCCTGCTCCGTCCGCTATCGACGCGGCGCAGAGCAGAGCGACGAAGTCCTCGAGCCGACGAAGAGTTGAAGTAACATTTATATACAGTATATACAGGGTAAGCAAAAGTTACATTATTCGCACAAAGGCGACAGCACCCTTTCACTCGGTGCTTCCGAAGAGACTGGTGCCGGAGAGAAGCCGCCGAGGAATGCCGACGATGAGAGCCTCCGGGCTTCTTTTATAGCCCGGGAGTTCGTTGTGGCCCCAAGAAGTTCGAAATGCTCCAATCAGGGCTCTCGCTGCCTGAAGTTTGAATTCCGACGAATGGTAGCGAAGCGGTGAGTCAGCTGCGCCGCCAATGGGGAAAGGGAGAGCGATGCCGCCGCCGTCTCCGTGACCTCGCCTCCGGGCGTAGCGACATGCCCTTGTTTGGGTCGTTCTCCGCTGAGAGATTCGGCCGCGCCGCAGCGTTTCGAGATGCAGGAGTCGGCCGCGCCGCAGCGTTTCGAGATGCAGGATTCGGCCGCGCCGCAGCGACAAAGGGAGAGGCGTGACTCAGCCTCGCTGTCGGCGCGTCGCCTCGTGCAACGCCTTTGGGCCAGGCGCTCTGGCACAACACGGCTCCCACAACGGTAGAAGTTCAACTTGCGCACGAGCGCAATTGATTATGGCGTGACGAAGGGATAGAAATTCCCACCCAAGAATGATATCGTGAGAACATGACGGGAGCACAACGAACTCGATGTCGTAAGTGATGCCTTCGATGAGGACACGAGCGGTGCACATGGCTAGCGGCTTAACCTCTTGCGCACTTGCAGTCCGAAGAGTAAGTCCACCGAGAGGTGTTGTGACTTTACGCAACGAGCGGCAGATACGTTCACTTAACACTGACACTGCGGCTCCCGTATCAACAAGCGCGAGTGCGGCGACACCTTCCACAGTCACATCTATAACGTTAGCGGGTGAGATAACAGGACTTCGGCATTTTGACGTTCGTGCAGTTCTTGCCTCGGGAACTGCAGCCGTCAGTTTCCCTCGGCAACCGGATTTTGTCAGGGGCGCATGGACGACACGGAGCGGTGACGCGGGGAAGAAGGGCGACGGCTCGAAAATGGTGGTGGCTCACTAGTACAGGAGCTCGGTGTCGGTCGTGAATCACCGGGGGCGAAATACGGCTGAGATCCGTAGGCCGATAGAGGGTGGGCATCACGATCAAGTGGTGGCCGCCGACGGCACATCCGCGCCACGTGCCCGGGCATGCAGCATGCGTAACATATCGGGCGGTTGTCTGGTGTGAGCCAAGAATTGAGCTGTTGAGGTGCCGGTCGAGGATACGGTGTCGCCCGTAGGGGTGCCGTGTACTGATATGCCTGGAAGGCGCCTGGCTCCAGTTGTCGTACGACTCAAGCGTAATTCATCGCAGCCGGTTAAGCAAGAGGTGCTGCCATGGGTACCATTAGGGTCGATGCTACTGGGGAAGCGAGAGGCACTGCGGCGGTAGTTGAAAAGGGCGGTGCCACTGTTAACGCTAAGTGTGAGGTCGAGGGTGAAGCCATGGATACATGCACATCTGGCGGTTTGCAGGCTGAGGGAAGCGCCTCGGCGACCTGTTCTTGAATCCCTCACCGCACAGTCGGGGCAGCGGAAAGGCAGGCTCTCGAGCGCTAGGAAGCAGTGCCAGCTGCCGCGAAACTTCTGCAATCACGAACGCCTCAATGTGCGGCAAAAGAGAAGTCGGAAGGTACAGCCAATGAGGACAGTCACACTCGTGAAACGTCTTTGTTGGGCAGTGTGCGTTGTCGAGTAACAACACGCTGTTTGCGCAGCTCGTCATAGCTGAAGCACCAATTGAGGACTTCGTCAACAGTCTGCGGGTTCTTGCCCAGGAACATCTGAAATGCATAATCCTCGACGGTCTTGAGGACGTGCCTGATCTTGTCGGACTCAGGCATCGCAGAATCCACCCGCTTGCAGAGGTCCACGACGTCCTCAATGTAACTGGTGTAACCCTCGTCGTCTCGCTGTGCTCGCACGCGAAGCCGCTGTTCATCAGAAGCTTGCGCAAAGAGCGGCGATTGAATGCGTAATGAACTCGGTCGTGAATTCAGGCCACGTTTTCATGCGCGGTTTGTGTTTATGAAACCACGTGTTGGCGAGCTCATTCAGGGAAAACTTGACGTTGTTCAGCTTCATCCCATCATCCCATCGTTGTAGGTGCTCACCCGTTCGTAGGCAGAAAGCCAATCCTCGGCATCGGCATCCTCGTTGCCATTGAAAAAGGCGGGGTCGCGTTGGCGAAGAGACCGGGAGCACACGATGGGTGTCTGCTTTGGTGACGCCATTTTGTCGTCGATTTCTCGATGAAGGGGCGGGAGCACGCGCTTGCTTCGTAGTTCCAGGATGGGGATCGCGTAAAGACTAGGACGTCAACCAAAATATAAGGGGGTTTATTGGCAGGTCTTGCAAGAGTCACCAACGAGGTCTGGCCGTTTCAGAATCCAAACGAGGTCTGGCGTCCGCGCGCAGGTCTGGCGCCGAAGCGCTGCCGATGGAGCTGCCGCTTGCGCTACGGGGACATATACCCACTGGGGGATTGACGCCACTCAGAAGGTCAGCCTCCGCTTTAGGCGAACACATACCCGCTCGGTGAGAATGGTGCTCGTAACGTTTGCTCACTATCTCTGTTACAAACGCCTCAATTCCTGCCGATTTTGAAGCTCTCATTTTGAGTTACCAACCAACTACATATTTTATGCAAAAAAACACGTGATTGAGATGGCATATATGTGACACAAGTTCCTCACTGATGTGGGCAAGATATGTTATCTCTTGAATCGGTGCAGAGCGTGCAATGCACATTTCACCATCGCCGTTCGCTGAAATGGGGAAAAGAGAGACTGGTTAAATGCACACGCGATTATGGTTCTCTCGGCAGCCGAAATGCAAAGTCAGATGGCGTGTCAATGCATCTTGCCACGCGCTCGTGTGCCCCGGCCTATTTCGCACCCGGGTCTGCATAGATTTGTCTTAAACAGTACGCAAGAGTCATAGCAGCTTAAAATTACAGCTACGTTGCAAAGACCTTTAGAAGTTATCCTTCACTTCCTGCTTAGGGTGGTACGCCTACACTCGGGGACAACTTAACAGCGACCACGCAAGGTGCCCCTGGCCTCGTCACCGCAACCGGCTATTCCTCCGCGCACCGACTACTGACACGAGTTGTTGTGATTGTTAGGACTTCATTTGCTTGTAGATAATTTCGTGACAAAAGCACTCGATATCGCGTGACAAAAGCACTCGTTACAAAAGCATTCGATATCGCGCGTTAGGCCAAATCTTTCAAACCACGGGCATACGTGGGCATTCACGGCCGTCGCTTTGGCAGAGCGGTACACTACATTAGCCATTGCCGTTCTTAAGGGGCAGGCAACTGATTTTTGGGGACTTTATTTTCTACATCCCAAATGAAAGGGCATCACTTAAAATCTTTTAACTCCTACCGGTTTTGCTGATGGCACCTTAGAGCGACTGAAATTAGAATTTTTACATCAGCCAATCATACGTATCCCGACAAAACGGATTCGGGCCACCATCACAGTAAGCCGTGGCGCAACAAACTTTAAACTGCACGTGTGAATAAAAGAGAGGCTAAAAACTCGTCCCGGGGTAAAACAACAACACTCTGCAACCTTGTCTATTCCTTGAGCGGTGGTTGAATGACGCGCTGCAGTCGACGGACTCGTTTGTACAGGTGGTGTAGTGCCACGTTTAGACACCACTTGTCACCACCTTTCGGATCACAGAAATGTTTGTGCGAGACAACAGTTATTTTTGCGAATTTATATAGAAATTCTTTGAGCTGTTTAAAATATAAAATGCGGGCTTTCACATCAGCTGGACAACGTACCTTCCACAAAAATAGGTCGTCTGTCCCATTTACTTTTACACGGAGGTAAACCCCTTGTGAGGAGCCCAGCTGCTTGTTCGATGGAATCTGTTCCTCATTTTATGCCGTGTATCATTCGCGTTTCATATTACAACCGTCAATGCGATTTCCAGCCGGCGGGAAGCGTTATTGGCGAATGGCTATGCACGTGTTCGTTGGCCTCGTCTTGGCACTTCGATTTTGAGATGCTGATGTGGCCTACTCATGCCTGGTCACCGAATGTGAAACCGCCATCTTTGACATGTAGCGGCACTTCGTCATCGACAGCAAGCGCCCACCATCATCATCACTGGCTGCTAACTCCGTCGTTAGCAACGCGTGGCCTCGACACGCACGACGATCTACGCGCCAGAGAACAACCAGGCTACTGCACTGCTCGGCCGCGTTCCACGGGTGCTCCCAGACTCGCGGGGCTTCGGCTGCCACCGAATCTTCCTCTGTAAATAAATGTAGGGTCAGCCGCACGACCACATGGGCGCCCACATTAATTGGTGGCAAGAACGTCGTCGGTATGGAGCCCCACTTCGCTTACCCTCTGCCTCCCTACCCGGCCATAGAGCGACGCTACCCCCGAGCCTGGTTCATAAAAATGGAAGCGCACTTCTTCATCCGCCGCATCGACTCGGAGACCGAGCGCTACCGCATCACCACCGCCCTGCTTCCGGCCGACCTACGCTGTGAGACGCTAAAACATGGTGGGACCGCCCTACGACACGCTACAGGCCTACGTGATGGCGCGCCTCGGCTCAAGTCCTTCCGCCACAAAAGCGCTGCATCGCCCCCTTCCACGGTTACCTCGCACGACGTACCGCACGATGGAAAAGGAACCGTGCTGACCTGCTTGCAGCGTCCCGTCCGCCCTGAGGACGATCCTCCCACCCAAGAGTGAAGAGACGTTCTACCGCCACCCGGCTTCGCTGAACGTCATTCTACGGGCCACTCCAAGCCTGCTGCGCCGAGCCACTACCCTCAAAGTGCTTCCGCCACAGCACTCAGTGCAGCGACTTTGCCACCCCACCCACCGTACTTACCCAAGAACCCCGAGGTGTAGCTGATGCAGATGGAGTGCTTTTTTGACCTGTACCGCGTCACAGCCCAGGAGGACCGTTTCCACTGATGTACGAGCTCCAAGCATCAAGCTTAGCCTCCACCTTGCCGGAGCCTGCAGCCCAGCCCTACGACGAGCTCAGGACTGTCCTCCTGACGTGCTACGGTCGGTTCCTCAAACCACCCACGCCAGACGCCCGGCCTTGCACCAACCCTGTCGGGGACCTTGTTCCTAACACCAGCACGCTGGCGTCGGCGGAACCGCCCCGTGATGACACTACCACTACGACCACGCTATGCCCAGCGGACGGCACCTCAGCGGCAACGATGAACGACTGCGCCTCACACCCCAGCAGTCTGTTGCCCACTGTGTCTACGCTGCCTGCCAGCTTTACGCAGGCCCCGGGCTGGCGCCTGAACACACCGCTGTTACCACCCTTCAAACAAGCGGCATCCGTGGACTTAAGCGCAGTTTATGCACCCGATACGCCATGTTTATCTTCGCAACCGGAGATGCTAGTTCAAGACGCTGCTTCACGACGCACCTCTATCATATGTGATGTGGCTGACGCGACCACTAAACCTCACCCGCAGTCGTCGAACAGCACGCACGAGATGCACACTGCGTTACGCGTAACCGACCACGTAAAACGCGCATCCACCGACAAGCTCTTACAGCCCCTACTACCTTCCGTTACCAGAACACCGATGGGAAGGATGGTGTGACCGGCAACCGTATAGTCCACTCCATGAACCCCCTCCAGAAGAATCTAGGGGGCAGCTTTACCTTGCCAACCAATGTTATGTGGCTGCCGAGCTTGCGAGACACAAATACCGCACGTCCGCAGGGTCAGCAACAACATCCACCTGACAAAAACGGACCCTCTCCGTTCTTGAAGCGGCCCCCACCAGCTCGCATGAGCGCCGTCGTGCTTAAGCGTCGCCGTTTTAATGAGCAAATGCCGATGATGATGTTCTAAAAAGCAAATGCCGGCTGGCAGAACGCTGCCAGATCCTAGAACAGCTGTAGCTAAAATTGGGTACAGGGGTCATTGTGGCATGCATTCACGCAACTGTGAGCTCTAAGCAGTGACTCTTCCCGATGTAACCGTCCAGTTTCGAAAATCCTTTGTAATAATGCTGTGCACGAATTGGTGTGTCGGAAACCTCGGCGCACTGGCGTGTTTTCAAATGTGGTAGCTACTGCTCGTCACTTTGAATAGTTTCTACTCCAAATAGAGGCTCGAGATCGCATTTAACCTCTTTCGGAGCGATTGGAAGGTTCTTACCTTGACTGAACTTTTGAGACAATCTGGATATATAAAGAGTTAGGGTGTTTGGCAGGAACCGTTCTCGTCGATAGTGAATCTTAAAGAACGGGTTAATTTATTCCCGCGCGGAATATCGTGAAGCAGTGTGTCAAAATTTGTGCAAATACAAGCAGGATATGTATCGAAGAATGCTTCGATTTCACTTCTTCTAATCACTCTTTTTTCCTTTATGGTAAAATGGTGGTGGATGTTATCAGACATTGCGCGTAAAACAAAACAAATACTGAACCCAGTACCCACGACATCCACAACGATCCGACTAACTGCTTGCGTTCTTTGAAAGGGAACATTTGCAACGACGAACCAGTTGTTCTGAACACTTCTTTCGTGCGCAAGTAATAAACCAATCGGAGAAACAAGCGGACAGCCCAGCAAGCAGTGCACATGAAACCTAGCCTAAGTAATACGCTTCTAAATCAAAAGTTACTGGTGCTCAAACTTGTGTTGTAGAGGCCCAGGTCCGGGTGCTTAGAAAATATATACCACAATTCTGTAACAGGTGTTGTCTGCAGAAAAAAAGATGTCATTCGGCTCGCGGAGTTATACGAGCCCGACAACATTGAGAAATCGATTCCTGATTCAATAAAAGACATAGTACCTCTTGGATGCTTTTTTGTGACAGAAGCGTTAATGGTTGCAAGAGAATTAAATGCTACCCTACCAGATGCCTTGCCACAGGCTAAGCTCTCCAAAAACCCGCATCCCCCAACAATCTCTTGACCCTTAAAGCAAAACCATTCGCTTGACGGGCAGTATTGGTGTTCTTCATCCAAGCAAGGGAAAAATCTATCCTTTGTAACGCTGATTTATGAGTTACGTAATGGCTTCAGGACACCACAAATATGGACCTGAAATGAAGATGTGTGCGCAACGATCAAGGTTGCCGCTGAAGCTAACTCGAAGTTACCGCGCAAGACGCTGGCCATGTTTTTCGCGAATGGTTCTTCGCACAAAACAATGAACTGTCGGTAGCCAGAAAAAAGAATGCTGTAAAGCGCGTTCTCAGAATTCTGAGGTCAAGGGCAGCCGGTTTCCACGATTGCGGTTTAGTTTTCAAACACGCCTTTAAGAGCTGAAGAAATAGATGGGCTGACGCACACAGCTTTCACTTCTAAAGGAATGTATCGTAAACGCATCGTGGACACATATTTGAAAGCACCCTTAACGTTTTGAATAGTGACAGGAGGCATCTTGCTGTGCTATGAGTAAACCAAGCGAAATTAAAACGGCCGAAAAAGTTTGGGCGGTTGGAAGTTTTAGGGCTGCGAAAATTACCATTCTTGGAAGATGAAAGTCTCTTCATCCAAAAAAAGAATCCTAAGAGCAGGTGAAGTTTTTTTCTTTGGGGAAGAAACAAGAAAAGAAGATTCTATCTTCGTCAGCTACGAACGGTGCGGTTCAGGTCCTTCTAGAAACATATGCTGGGAAATAAAATAGAGATGTGATAAGGACGTAAAAGAAAAGAATTACCTTGTAAATGAGTTGATTAGAAGTGAAGTGCATGATTAATGTAATAAAAACCTATTCAGTGAAATAAAATTACGGTAACATGCTGACAATTCTATAAAAGCCCCTTTAGCCTAGAATTACGAGCAACAACCACAACATTTTTTTAAAATTTGGGACTCAGCGAGGATTTTAGCTATTTGCAGTAGTATTGTTATTTTGTGGTTTTTGTAAACGTTTAGATTAGTTGCATCCCAGTACTTGATGTTCCCGACTAGCATTCTAGATTTCTTATTCACAGATGCAAGCAATCCCCTGTTTGACAATTATTATTTCTCCCTGGTTGAAGAAAAAATAATGCAAGGCTCATCTTACACTCCGGCTCACAAACAGCAAAAGAATACGAAACCATACCAAAGGAAGCTACCTTCAAATTACCGCTGATCTTAAAAGTTTCATTCATTCCTACACGCCCGGCCATTTCGATTCCAATGTTTAGCACAACTGGAACTTGTTTTAAAAAGTTGTTTTAAAAGTCAAAAGATTCGTTTAGCTGTTGTCTCAAGTAAGCAACGCTCACCTTGCTTTGTATCTAATGGGCACTGACACGAAAAATTTTGCATGTTGTTTTTTTTGTTGCGATAAGTAGCTAGTGACCTACTTATAACCTGTAGAAACCTCATTTGCTTAACCGTGCGACGGTTGTTTAATTAGAGGCATTTTCAATGCGACCAGTCGCAGTTTCAGGTTCAGCGAGTGCCTCGAAACGATGGATTTTGTGGGTTTTGTGTGAACAAAGCTGACCACGTGACCGTCGGAGGGACATCACAGAGCAGAGCCGCCGTAGCACAGTCTAATCCGCATCGACGGCAGTTTCTGCGAATGCCCCCACGTAGTGATCTCGTGAGGCGCTTAATTAAAAAGCGACCGTTGATGTAACGCAGGCGCTGCGAGTGCAAATGCTACCGCGGCTAAAGAACGACGCGCGACGCTCGAGACGGTAGGTGGCAAGACGCGCGCTGGGAGCACCCGGCAGGTCTGCCCACAGGTCCGCCTACAGATGTGTTCAGCTTAGCACTGCCGCGGATATTCGAGTGCCGCTCTCGTCAGCGGTGCAGATGACAATTTTTAATGCAACCCGACATCGCATCAATAACTCCTTTGTCATGTAAGCCACCATGGTCGGGACTTGGAGACGATTTCGTGCAGCGGTAACAAGCTATCACTCGAGCTACCTGCGCCGGCCTGGGCCACGTCGCGGCCATGGCCGCCGCCTGCACAGCGACGTTGCGGCTACCTCAGTGGGCGTTGCGTGCCTCCGGCGCGTTTTCGCATCCAATGGTAATAAACAGTAATAGAAACAGAGTGCCTGGAATCGCTGTAAAACTTTGGTCGCGGCCAGGTGCCCGATGAACTGACGAAATCACGGCGCCTCCGCCGCCAACGATCGGGTCGTTCGTTCTCGAGAGCAGAAGCTCCGCCCTCCGGCCCTCCGATTGGAGCGGCGAGCTGGCCGAGCCGGCGAAAAACGCCGGCAGTGCGGAAACGGCAAACACAAACTCGTGACGTGTTTGGATGTTGTTTATATACACAATGTCCTCGGGATGTCGACTGCGCGAGGTCCTCTGCTGGCTGCTCGGTTGCGTTTTGCGCGCTTTAAAATTGGTTTTAAATATGTTCTAGGCTGTATTCACCGCTGATATTCTGCAGATGATGTATATGTGTTCCCACCAATCTATCTCCGAAGCTATCTCGCCTTCAAAAGTTTGTGTCAGTGCCCCTTTAAATAAACACCGCTCAACATAAAAAAACGTTTGTTTTGTTTCGCAAAACGCAAGAAGGAGCCATCCCGACGCAGCTAATACGAAAACATTTCAGCCGATTATTGCAAAGCCCAACAAGAAGCAAAAGTCTTTTATGAATAACACGACCCCATCACTTCTCTACAAAAACCCAATGAAGACTTTTAAAATAGCTAGACTGAATAAAAAATATGCAGTAATACCTCGTTAACTGGAACTCACATACCTTGAAAAATCGGCTACGTCAATATTTTGGGCGGCACCGAACGATTTCCTTTACGTTCCATGTATTTATTTCCCTTTATTCCGAAGTATTTTTGGGCCAACCTGCGGATATCTCAAAATCTTGACTTAGAGCGGAACAAAAATTTCGGCACTGCTGATAGTTTTACATGATTCTCGCGATATTGCCGCGCCTATCTCCCTGAATTTTTTCCTCGTTTAGCCGCACCTACCACAAAGCCAATGTTTTCCCCGAATGTGAAGTCTGAGCCAAGAGGCACATCAACTTCATCAAGCAACCCTCTGGCACGTCATGTTACGGTAGCGACATGCGCAGAGGTACAGCGCACTAGAAGATAGAGGTTTATCGGGCAGGTAAAAACCAAATGAAGAGAGCGGGTGGCTTTAGCGATAAAAAAAATGTATTTAGTGCAGGCGTTCCCCGGAGAACTCCATATTTCATGGCAATTCGCGTAGCTTTGCTTATCTCAAAAATCCACTTATTCCACAATATGTCCCGGTTTTTACTACGTCGAGTTATAGAGGTATTACTGTATTTCTTTTGCACATGCTAACAACAGGTCATGTACAGTGATGAATGTTCGTTTGCTAACGTAGGTATTCGAAAAGTTGCTTTTAAATTGTACCACTGCTGTTTTACCGCAATTAGGTGATTAACATTTAAACAATAAAAAGTGGCAAAATTCGCTGTGAGTATTAAGACGTTCAATCGTAACCTTAAACCTGCTTTCAGTTGTGGCATTTATACCATAATACCAGTTTGCTAAGGAAACAGATAATTGAACTCATTTATAAATCTATAGCACCTTTCTTTTAATCCTTCTAGTGTTCCGCTGCAACAATTGATTTGAAGGTACATGTCCACTTTTCAAGTGTTAAAATAAGAACTCTTCCCTAAATTGCTGGCCTATCAGTTTAACTTTTACGGCTTGGTAAATGTCAGAGAACGTCATTTATTCCAACGTCGTGCGACTCGTTGAGTCTAACTCGTTTTTAGGCTACATTCAGCATAACTTTCGGAAACGTTATTTTTACGAAATGAACATAAAAAATGTACACATTACATTTCACCACCTCTACATCGCCGTTTCTTTGGAGATTGCACCACAGTATATTTCAAAACAGCAGCTGATAAAGTGTCTTATCAACTCATATTTCTTAAGCACCATAGCTTAAAGGCTGAACCTATTGCATTTGTATGACTATGATGCTTTTTAAACCACTGTACCCAATTTGTTTCGCAAGCTCATGCAATTTTCGCCCTTGTGATGGTAAATTTGGAGTACCGCTGGATTCCATATAGCACTTTGCTCTTTTTATAAATATGCTAAAAGCATTCCTAACAGTTAAAGTGTTCCCATAACAGTAATAGCTGATGATTGTTATTTACCGCGAACAGCATACTGAAATTGATCACTTTCGTATCTTTATTTTACCTCTCACTTTATTTGCCTTAAACAGCGTCGTTTTCTGCACCTTAACAACTTAACGAAGCGACTTAACAAGGACCTGGTAAACGTTGTGTCATGGTGTAAGGAAATGCGCTGCACATAAAAGCCACAAAAAACAAGCTTCAAGGTTTTTTATACCCATCATAAGCAAAGCTTTTTAGTTCAGAGCATTATTCTAGGTAACCACGTGATTTATTTATCAAATACGGCCACGTTTCTAGGCGTCGAGTTTGACTCTCATCTAAAAAAACAAACATGCAATGTCCCTTGCTAAAAATATTGGTTTTGGTATACTTGTAATAATGAAATCTCGCCAGTTATTTCCAGCAGCATGTTATTCTGTCACTGTATTACGCTTTCATACACAGCCACCTCACATACTGTTTATCTTCCTTGGGAAACACATACGATACTCACATATATCACCTTGAACACTTGCAAAACCAAGCAGTACGCCCGGTTACATTCAATCCTGCTCAGTCATCTCCCCTCCCAATATACCAAAATCTGAACATTCTTCCGCTCACATACTCACTACAATTAAAGCGCGGCCTTCCAATTCATTGAATTCGAAATAAAGGCACTGTCGTTAATCATATTTCTGCCCCACAATTACTAAATCCCAATATTACCAGATTCGCGGAACTAAACAATAGGCTACGACCAAAAATGCGCACTAATTACGGGAAACAAACAGTCCTCTTTTCAAGAATAACTCTTTGGAATTCATTGCCCGCAAACATGAAATTTATCAACTATGAACGCTTATTTTATAAATGCTCAAAAATTACTTCTGGTGAACAGTTTGCCGTTAATCAATGTCCATTAACCTTGCTTTATTACGTCTAACCCGTTCTTTGAATATGTCTGTTTATAAATATTGTATTGATGTTTTTTGTTGTCTGCCAAATATCGCTTCACTGATCACTGTAACACTCTTGCTGCCTGTGTGTGCGTTTCTTTTGTACTCAGCACAGGAGGTCCCCTGAACAGTGTAAACTCTGGAACCTCCTTCTGTAATAATAATTGCCATTGGGCTTTTTATATGCAAATATTTTTCAATAAAACCTGAAAACCGGAAACCTGAAAAAGAGAGGTAAATTCTATAACAGTAGTTTAATTGCATAATTCTGTTTAATCGACATGGCCTCTTGGCACACCGCTACAAACGGGGCAATACCGTCACCCTCATGCTAGGGCATTGTGTTCAAAAAAGGAGTCGCCGCGATATGAGATCAACAAAAAATTGCAATTTCCTGTTTCTATCTTTCCTGTGTATTTTTTTCAAGTTTAAAGATAACCAAACCAGAGAATAAGTTTTGACATCGGCTTCCACGTAAGGCATTAGGTCAGTACTACAATATATACCCTTGAGAAAATAGAATTATGCGCTACCTTACGTTTTGTGTTCCTGGCAACTAGTACAACAATGTTCCCGCGCACCCATCCTAATTAGCTCTACAGTCACTGACCCCCCTAGCTGATTAAAAATAAACACATTAGGCTTTCACCGTGAGGCACGTGCATAAGAAAGCAGGACAAAGGTTGCAAGAAAACTGCTACCTAAAAATTGACTCAACGCAAGCCAGCCTGGACAGGGATTGTGGTCTCGAAAAAGACTTTTCGACAATACTCTCACACGAAAAATGCACTTAAAACGGTGGAAGGTAGAATCCCAAAACAATCCTACGCCTCGCAGTAAATAACCTCGGGACACGTGTGAGGATTTGTTTGTTCAGAACGTCCTTGTAAGGCTCATTTGCGAACATACCAAATTGGTTTTATTTGGTGTGCGTTGCCGTTACACACGTTTCAAGGAATATTTGGCCACGTGTGAAGTACACAAGCGCAATTCAAATGCTTTTGTAATCGGTGTTTGTAACTCTTGTATACTCTCGAGGTGCGGCTTCAAAAAAAATGTAGTTGTTACCATGAAGTAAAACATTCTTCCTTCGGTAAAGAGCGAATGGCCTAAAATAAAGGCCAGTACAATCTTTGGAGTAAAAAAAACAAGAATTTATGGCTGCCGGCAACAAAAATAATTTAATTGTAGTCATACCGCTAATACATTGCCAGTGCGGACTACGGGTAAAACACTATTCTTGTTTCGACTATCAAAGCAGTTGCTCGTCAATATTACAGCGTTCTGGCCAACATTGTTAACACTATTTTCGAAGCTGGTGCTCTTTCTAGTCTGCCTGACGAAGAAAAGCGGACCATGTATTCAAGAAGGTTTCTCTTTTGCTCGTGTGCAGCTGCCGTTCAATAGGAGCCCCGCTTATTTTCAGCAAACTCACAAAGAAACCTATGTAATTCGGTTAATTCTTTTCGTCAAGAAATTTTTGTAGAACCACTCAACACTATGTCTTCCACCCTAATTGCTCCGCGAAAGTTTAATAAAATGTACCTGTACGTATAAAGCCAATATTATATTGGTCATGGTGCTACACGGCTTTATACAATTTAAGAAACAGTTTGTGGCTAGAAACGACTAATTAAGGTATTGCAAAACTCTAATATTGGAATGCATGGCTCATCATTGACACTATTCAGTTTCTTGTGTGACAGAACCTACTTTGTCGGAATTGCATGCGCGTTTTCTTTTTCATTTTATAATTTTTCATGTGTTCCTCAAGTATGTGTTCTGGGGCCACTTTATTTTATATAAATTACCGATCTGAGTTTTTTTCATCTCCAAGAAGCTGTAAGCTTCTAGGAGCAAAGAAGCTCCAAGCAAGCGAAGCGGTAAGAAAAAAGTGGTAGCTTGCGCGTCTGCGGCTGTAAGTCCTTGCGACGTGATGAATGACCTTAAAATATGCACGCAGTCGAGCTTTCCCTCTGAAACGCAATATCCATGTAAACTAGGCTGACAAAAAACCGGATTCGGAATACGTGTAAAACTGGAAACCTGACATAATTTCCAGTGACAATACCTTCGGTCCCGATAATACTTGTTTGTACGGAGTCATCTGATATACTATTCATCACCAAGGTGCAATAAATACCTTGCTTATTTTCTATTCTCGATCCTACATTCGCTAGAAAATAAAATTAACATTCGGGGTTTTTATGACCAAAATGCTTTTATGCCCGTGTATTATGCCACCCGACAAGCGGGCATTGTTGTTATATTTATTGTTTGCCAAATTCCATATCATTTCCTTTTGTTTTTATTCTAAGCACTACGATCTGTTAACAGTTATTGCAAATATCATTGTGTCACAAACTCGAGCGTATGAGTCCACAATTGTTTTATAGCTTTTTCATAATATTGTACAGTGCCTTATTCTTGTTACAGTCGTCCGATTCATTCAGTTCGGTTCAATTCGCTCGAGAAAACTCTGCAACTCTCTCGAACGAAGTGGCGGTAACGCCGCGTACTCACGGGTTCGCCACCAAGAGAATACCAAAATAAAAGCTCCGCCGCTCAGCTTTCACCGAAGCTTCGAGTTCTTTCGAGGGGGCGATCGTAGCTTTGTCAGTGCTAAGGCGCGCCGATGATTCCAGAAGGGAGAAAGAGGAAAGTGGTTCGCTCGATGGCGGCCGGAGCGTTGTGCGTTGTGCCCTCTGTCTCCGCGCCGGCACATTATTAAAAAAAGAAGCCGCGCCTAAGCAAATCAGCTACATTTGGACGTCGTGATGTGACAACGGTTTCTGCCAGTTTGTGCACCACACCATCGGCGACGCGTGCCCTGGAGTACTCCAACGTAATCTCGGGCCTCGAATAACCGTGATCATCTCGGACGGTCTGGCCTACCACGAAGCCACGCTTCCCAGGTAGACGAATCGCCTCCGGCAGGGTGACTCCACAAAAATAGGTCGTCTGTCCCATTTACTTTTACACGGTGATAAACCACTTGTGAGGAGCCCAGCTGCTTGTTCGATGAAATCCGTCCCTCATTTTATGCAGTTTATCATTCGCATTTCATATTACAACCGTCAATGCGTTTTCCAGCCGGCGGTAAACGTTATTGGTGACTGGCTGCGGACGTGTGCGTTGGCCTCGTCTTGGCACTTCGATTTTGAGATGCTGACGTGGCCTTCTTATGCCTGGTAGCCGAATGTGAAACCGTTATCTTTGAAATGTAGCGGAACTTCGTCATCAACAGCAGGCGCCCACCATCATCATCATTGGCCGCTACCTCCATCATCAGCAGCGCGTGGCCTCGACACGCACGACAATCCACGCGCCAGACAACAACCAGGCTACTGCACTGCTCGGTCGCGTTCCATGGGCGCTCCACGACTCGCGGGGCTTCTGCTGGCACCAAATCCTCCTCTTTAAATAAATGTAGGGTCTGCGCACGACCACATCAGCGCCCACATTAATTGGTGACCCGGACGTCGGCAGTATGGAGCCCCACTTCGCTTGCCCTCTGCCGTCCTACCCGGCCTTGGATCGACGCTACCGCCGAGCCTGGTTCATAAAAATGGAAGCGCACTTCTTCATCCACCGCATCGACTCAAAGACCGAGCGCTACCGCATCACCACCGCCCTGGTTCCGGCCGACCTACGTTGTGAGCCGCTAAAACATGGTGAGCCGCCCTACGACACGCTACAGGCCTACGTGATGGCGCGCCTCGGCTCAAGTCCTTCCGCCACAAGGGCGCTGCATCGCCCCCTTCCACGGTTACCTCGCACGACGTACCGCAGGATGGAACGGGGACCATGCTGACTTGCTTGCAGCCTCCCTGCCGCCCTGAGGACGGCCCTCCGACCTAAGAGTGAAGAGACGTTCTACAACCACCCGGCTTCGCTGAACTTCATTCTACGGGCCACTCCAAGCCTGCTGCGCCAAGCCACTCCACTGAAAGTGCTTCCGCCACGGCACTAAGTGCAGCGACTTTGCCACCGCAACCACCGTTCTTCCCTAAGAATCCCGAGGTGGGGCGTATGCAGATGGAGTGCTTTTTTGACGTGTACCACGTCACAGCCCAGGAGTACCGTTACTCACTGATGTACGAGCTCCTACCATCAAGCTTAGCCTCCACCTTGCCGGAGTCTGGATCCCAGCCCTACGACGAGCTCAGGACCGTCCTCCTGACGCGCTACGGTCGTTACCTCAAACTGCCACGCCAGCCGCCCGGCCTTGCACCAACCGTACACCAACCAGCCTTGCACCAACCAACCAGCCTTGCTGCACTCGTACGTACAAAACAACGAAATTTTCCAAACCGCTCATAACTTCACAATTTGTCGCTGCGACCGAAATAACCGCCAAGGGGGCGGTGTCCTTTTGGCCATTTCGAAAGACTTCAAATCCTACTGTAGTCATATCCCAACCAACTTAGAAACTTTATGGGCCATCATTGAACTCGGCTTTCAGAAAATAATAGTGGGGGTTTGCTATCGGCCCCCTGATCATGCTTCCGACTTCCTAAACGACCTTCATGACATAACACACACAGTTTGTTCTCGTTATCTTCACCTGCCTTTATTTTTATTGGGTGATTTCAACATTCCTAAAATAAATTAGGCTACCGAGCCACCTACCATCCTTCCACCATCAACATTAGCAAAAGAATTCGTCGACCCGTGCTCTGTACTTTCCTTTTCTCAAGTAGTTCATGAACCAACAAGAACAACACTTTCAACCGCCAATACCCTTGACCTCGTACTATCACCCAGACCTGACGTTGTTTCGAACATTACCTACGCACAGGGTTTAAGTGATCATTCATTGCTGTCGTTCAACATTAGGCTCACGCGTCCGAAACCGCTTAAGAGCACAAAAATAATTCGTGATTATAATAAAGCAAATTTTGAAGGCATTAATTATGACCAGTGCAATTTTTTGACACTTTTCTGGAGGGTTTCGACGAGCGCACTGTGCAAACTAATTGGAATCTGCTTGTACGTAAGGTAGATGAACTAACCAACAAATACATTCTCGTCCGCTCTATCACTACAAACTTACACGCTCAATGGTTTAATAACCACAATAAATGACTATCTAACCAGAAGAAGCGTCTATACAGATTAGCAAAGCGTGCCAACAACTCTGCCCGATGGAATACCTACAAATTAGCGTCTACTGAGTACATCAAAGAAATTCAATCTGTAAAGACACATTTATTAATACCACTCTCCCATCCATGCTCTCTAATGATCCTAAAAAGTTTTTGCGAGCATAAACCCAAGCAGTGAACATACGATAACCCTTACCGATAGGTCCGGAGACGCTGTAGCCTTCGAGCAGTGCGCTTTATCTCTCAACAATTCTTTCACTCGTAATTTTTGTCTCACCATTATGTTCCTGTGCCTCCTAAGAAATGCTATAACTACCCACTCATGTTCCCAATAATGATAGATTCTGTTGGTGTAGAAACCATAATTAAATCCCTGAAACTTTCATCCGCCCCCGGTTGCGCCCTGATTACCACCAAGTTCCTTAAAGGTACCTGTTCCTACTCATCCATTATTCTTGCTAAAATTTTTCAACAGTCGCTTCACGAAGGCTTATTACCAATCCAATGGAAGATTGGCAAAATTGTACCATTTCACAAGTCGGGTGACAAGCATTCCCCATTAAACTATAGACCCATCTCGCTTACTAGTATTCCATGGAAAATATTTGAGCACATTTTGTTCTCTAACCTTGCAAGCTTATTGGAGTCTGACTCATTTTTTACTTGTCACCAACCTGGCTTTAGGAAAACATTCTCGTGTGAAACTCAGCTTGTAGCCTTTACACACAAATAAATGTCATTCTTGATCAATCTCGCTTTGCTGACTGCATATTTATAGATTTTTCCAAAGCTTTTGATAAAGTCTGTCGCAAGTTACTGTTGCGCAAATTAAATGAACCTAATATAGATCCCAGGCTTTTGAAATGGCTCGAATGCTTTCTAAAAAATCGCTCTCAATTTGTTTCAGTTAATAATGTAAGCTCTGAGCCAAGTGCGGTTAATTCCGGCGTACCACAAGGCTCCGTACTAGGTCCACTGCTCTTCATTGTGTACAATTTTGATTTACCTTCCTGCATTACCTCTAATATTCATTTGTTCGCGGATGAATGCGTAATCTTCCGGCAGATAACTTGTGATGGGGATATAACCTCTCTCCAACATTATCTTAACTCCATTTCTCTTTGGTGTAAAACATGGCTCGTAGAATTAAATAGTAAGAAATGTAAATTTTTACGCGTTTCGAGACCAAACCATCAAATTCCAACCTATTACCTTGATAACACACCTCTTTAATCCGTGACAAAGTATAAATACCTTGGGGTGCATATAACAACCGACCTAACCTGGACTGTTCACTGTAATTACGTAATAAAAATGCTAACCGAATGTTACGTTCTCTCCGCCGCAACATTTCAACGGCCCCTTCTTCCTTGACACTTCTTCTTTACACTACACTAATACGATCTAAACTTGAATATTCTGCTGCAGTATGGGATCCTAGTCATGCTAACCTAATACACTCTCTTGAAATGGTACAGAACAACTCAACTCGTTTTATACTTTGTAATTACAACCGGACAGCAAGCATAACAGCCATGAAATCCAGCCTTAACTTGCCTTCACTTTCATCCCGTCGTAAAATGTTCCGTCTCCACTTGTGTCACAAGCTGTTTCATCAACCATCGCTACGGGACGGTCTTATCTTGGCTCCTAGTTATATTTCACCTCGCCTGGACCATTCCCATAAATTCGGGTTGCCCCTTTGCAAGACTCACGCTTTCTCTCAGTCTTTCATACCACGCACCTCTGAGGACTGAAACTGCCTTCCGCATCGGTTGCAATCATTGAAAATCACCTTCATTTCAAAAGTGCGTTAGCAAATTATGTGTAATTTTGGTCATCAAAGTATTGTAATACCTGATGTTGTGTTGTGCTTGTACAGTATTTATTTTCTTGTCGTTTTTCCTTTCAAGGTCTAATTTTCATAATTCCCGCGCCTTTGTTTGCTATAAAGCCTGTTAGCTAAAACTGAATAATTAGGAACTTCTGCTCAATGTGATATTCACAGCTGCATTTTGTAAAACCTTTGTGTTTTATTTTGCAACCACTCCCCTCTGTAATGCCTTTTTGGCCCTGATGGTATTGCAAATAAATAAATAATAAATAAAAAAAAACCCTGTCGGGGACCTTGTTTCTAACACAAGCACGCTGGCGTCCGCGGAACCGCCCCGTCATGACATTACTACTACGACCACGCTATGCGTAGCGGACGGCAGCTCAGCGGCAAGGATGAACAACTGCGCCTCACACCCCAGCAGTCTGTTGCCCACTGTGTCTACACTGCCTGCCTGCTTTACGCAAGAACCGGGCTGGCGCCTGAACACACCGCTGTTACCACCCTTCAAACAAGCGACATCCGTGGACTTAAGCGCAGTTTATGCACCCACTACGCCGTGTTTACCATGTAGTGGGTTTACTGCGTAGTGGGTGCAGTTTATGCACCCACTACGCCGTGCACTTACTACGAGATGCTAGTTCAAGACGCTGCTGCACGGCGCACCTCTATCATATGTGATGTGGCTGATGCATCCACTAAACCTCCCCTGCAGTCGCCGAGAAGCACGCACGAGATGCACACTGCGTTACTCGTAACCGACCACGTAAAACGCGCATCCTCCGACAAGCTTTTACAGCCCCTACTACCTTCCGTAACCAGAAAACCGATGGGAAGGATGGTGTGACCGGCAACCCTATAATCCACTCCATGAACCCCCTCCAGAAGAATCTAGGGGGCAGCTTTACCTTGCCAAGCATTGTTATGTGGCTGCCGAGCTTGCGAGACACAAATCCCGCTGGTCCACAGGGTCAGCAACAAGATCCACCTGACGAAAACGGACCCTCTCCGGTCTCAAAGTGGCCCCCACCAGCTCGCATGAGCGCCGTCGTGCTTAAGCGTCGCCGCCGACGTCGCAAGCGCCGACCACGAAGGCGGTCTTCTGCGCCCGCCCAACAGCAAGAATTCTACGACAACCTCGTGCTTCGGCTATGCAAACGCCGGACACGCGTGCGCTAGATTCATCGGGGCTGTCACAAAAATGAAAACCTGCTTTCGACTTCCGCAACACGCAGACGCCGCAGTCATCATCCGCGTAACCTCCCGGTTCCGCGTAAAGCGTGCCTGTCTATGCTTCGCCCGACTCTATCCTCCCCAACTCGACTTCGACGAATCAGCCGTGCTACCAATACACGGGCACACTCACGTCGTGGGATGCTACCCTTCTCATCACCAGTTTCATCACCCGTCCCATCACCTGCGTGAATGTGGACACCCGCAAGAGTCTGACATCGGACCAGCCGATTCATGCTCATGCTCGACCACCACTCCACTCTCAGCCCAGGCCACCTGAGGTTATGTGCACCGGAAGCCCTCATGACGACGACTTGCACGGTCAGCGGGCGCTATTTTGGGCCTGACCAGAACGACTCTATGATCCGAGATCCCTTTTTACTTGAACTACTTACGGAAATCTGACCGCGGACAAACCCTGTACATACCTTTGCTCGCTAGGTAGTTGCTCATGTTATCTTTTGTCGCGCTCCGCGCTAGGGGGGGGGGAGCCCTGAAGCGGCACTTCGTCATCGACAGCAAGCGCCAACCATCATCATCATTGGCCGCTAACTCCATCGTCAGCAGCGCGTGGCCTCAACACGCACGACAATCCACGCGCCAGAGAACAACCAGGCTACTGCACTGCTCGGCAGCTTTCCACGGGCTCTCCCAGACTCGCGGGGCTTCTGCTGCCACCGAGTCCTCCTCTGTAGATAAAAGTATGGTCAGCCGCACGACCACATCGGTGCCCACAGACACATGTAGTGACGCGTGAGCCGCTGTGTCGCGTTTATTCGCGTCTTGTATTGCTAAGTCCTTTCTCTTTACTGCGACGTCAGCACTCGTGTGGCGTTATTTCTGTTTGCTTCCGCCTGTTTTCTGCTCAAGGAGCCACGCGCGGGAGCGAGAAATGCATTATTAGGCCTCTAAAAGCCCCTCTCAAGGAATGCTTTCCGGCGTACCATTGGTGGCAACAGCCGTCGCCATGACTACCCTTTGGACCATCAGGTTAGAGCTGCCCACTGCTTCAGCCCAGAGTCAGCGGTCTGATAAGAGGACATAGGGGCTGTAGGGGCAGTTCCAGAGGAGATGTTCGACTGTTGTGACTACTCCACAGGTGGCACAGTTCGGGAACAAGAACACAGAAAGATAAATACGGTGCCGGTGGTGGTGACAAGGCGGGTTATCGCTTTGCAACAATCGCCATAGGCGTTCTCCTGCGTTAGATATATCCGGGTTGGAAGGAGGAGATTGCGAGTCTGCGGCGTGAGCGGCGTTAAGTTGCTGCGAATTCTTGAAAGTTTTAAAGGCTCTCTCGATTTGTAAGGTCTTCGTGACAAGGTTCTTAGCAAGGGCTTGCTCGAACGCTGAGCTCTCTAGCGGCCATATGTGCCCCCTCCTTTAATTCGCCCGCCTGGGCCGGAATACAGTTCTTCTCGATATGGTGCTAAAAAAGCGCGATTGGCTAACATCTCACTGTAAATGTTTTTTTGGAATATTATGGAAGAGAAAACAAATACCTAATTGAGAAACCCCAAACAGCAATTGGGTTTGACGTAATTTTCAGACGTTTTATTCCAGAACACAGCATGATTGATAGCAGCAATACTGTGCCGCGCAAACATTTTACTAGGTATTGTTAGGCTGCAAACGAAGCAAGTGCATGTTTCTCAGGCATCCTTGATGGCCCGACAAAGTGTTAACAAGCATTCTTAGCGTACATTGTCAACACTGATACTTTGAGCTACAATGTGCTTGGTATTGAAAGAGGGCGTTCTCAGTTAATCCACCATGGGGTTAAGTGGTTCCCCAGATGATGTTCTAAAAAGAAAATTCCTGCTGGCAGAACGCTGCCAGATCCCAGAACAGCTGTAGCTAAAATTGGGTACAGGGGTCTTTCGTGGCATGCGTTAACGCAGCTGTCAACTCTCTGCAGTGACTGTTCCTGATGTAACCAGCCCGGTTCGAAAATCCTTCGTACTAATGCTATGTCCCAGAACAGCTGTAGCTAAAATTGGGTACAGGGGCCTTTCGTGGCATACGTTAAAGCAGCTGTCAACTCTCTGCAGTGACTGTTCCTGATGTAACCAGCCCGGTTCGAAAATCCTTCGTACTAATGCTATGTACGAATCGGGGTGTCGGAAACGTCGGCGTAATCGCGTGTTTCCAAATGTGGTAGCTACTGGTTCGTCACTTTGAATAGTTTCTACTCCACATAGGCACTCGAGATCGCATTTAACCTCTTGCGGAGCGATTGCAAGATTCCTACCTTGACTGACACTTTTGAGACAATCTGGATATATAAAGAGTTTGGGTGTTTGGCAGGAACCGTTGTCGTCAATGGTGAATCCTAGAGAACGAATATTTTTATTCCCGCGCTGACTAATGTGAAGCAGTGTGTCAAAGTTGGTGCAAATACAAACAGGATATGTATCGAAGAATTCTTCTAATCACTCTTTTTTCCTTTATGGTACAATGGTGGTGGATGTTATCAGACATTTTGCATAAAACAAAACGAATAGTGAACCCAGGACCCACGACATCCACGACAATCTGACTAACTGCTTGCGTTCTTTGAAAGAGAACATTTGCTCTGACGAACCAGTTGTTCTGAACACTTCTTTCGTGCGCAAGTAATAAACCAAACAGAGAAACAAGCAACCAGCCCAGCTAGCAGTGCAGATGAAACCTAGACTAAGTAATACGCTTCCAAATGTAAAGTTACTGGGGCTCAAAATTGTGTTGTAGAGGCCCAGGTCCAGGCTCTTAGAAAAGATCTACCACAATTCTGTAACACGTGTCGTCTGCAGAAAAAAAGATGTCATCCTGCTCGCGGAGTTATACGAGCCCGACAATATTGAGATATCGATTCCTGATTCAATATGAGACATAGTACCTATTGGATGTTTTTTTGTGACAGAAGCATTAATGGTTGCAAGGGGATTAAATACTACCCTACTGGATGCCTTGTGACAGGCTGAGCTCTCCAAAAAGCCGCATCCCACAGCAATTACTTGACCATTTAGGCAGAACCATTCGCTTGGCGGGCAGTATTGGTGTTCTTCATAGAAGCAAGGGAAAAACCCATCCTTTGTAATTCTGACTTATGAGTTACGTAATGGCTTCAGGACACCACAAATGTCGACCTGAAATGAAGATGTGTGCGCCACAATCAAGGTTGCCGCTGAAGCTAACTAGGTACGGCGCAAGACGCTGGCCATGTTTTTCGCGAATGGTTCTTTGCACAAAACAATGAACTGTCGGTAGCCAGAAACAAGAATGCTGTAAAGCACGTTCTCAAAATCTTGAGGTCTAGGGCAGCCGGTTTCCACGATTGCGTTTGAGTTAGCAAACACGTCTTTAAGAGCTGAAGAAATAGATGGGCTGAGGCACACAGCTCTCACTTCTAAAGAAATGTGCCGTACACGCGTCGTGGACACATATTTGAGAGCACCTTTAACGTTCTGAATGGTGTGACAGGAGGCACCTTGCTGTGCTATGAGTAAACCAAGCGAAATAAAAACGGCCGAAATAATTTGGGCGGTTGGAAGTTTCAGGGCTGCGAAAATTCCCATTCTTGGAAGATGAAAGTCTTTTCATCCAAAAAAAGAATCCTGAGAGCAAGTGAAGTTTTTTTTGTTTGGGGAAGAAACAAGAAAAGAAGATTCTATCTTCGTCAGCTACGAACGGTGCGGTTCGGGTCCTTCTCGAAACATATGCTGGAAAATAAAATAAAGACATGATAAGGACGTAAGAGAAAACAATTACCTTGCAAACGAGTTGATTACAAGTGAAGTGCGTGATTGGCGTAATAAAAACCTATTCAGTGAAATAAAATTACGGAAACATGGTGACCATTCTATAAAAGCCCCTTTATCCTAGAATTACGAGCAACGACCAGAGCATTTTTTTAAATTTGGGACTCAGCGAGGATTTTAGGTATTTGCACAAGTATTGTTATTTTGTGGTTTTTGAAAACGTTTATGTTAGT
Source organism: Haemaphysalis longicornis (assembly GCF_048455015.1). Lineage (NCBI taxonomy): Eukaryota > Metazoa > Arthropoda > Arachnida > Ixodida > Ixodidae > Haemaphysalis > Haemaphysalis longicornis. Next base: position 302,800 of record NW_027526265.1, on the reverse strand, counting down.
TACATCCCAGTACTTGATGTTGCCCACTTGCATACCAGATTTCGTATTCACAGATGCAAGCAATCCATTGTTTGACATATATTTCTCCCTGGATGACGAAAATAATTATTTCAGGCTAATCTTACACTCCGGCTCAAACACAGCAAAAGAATACGAAAGCATACCAAAGGAAGCTACATTTAAATTACCGCTGATCTTAAATGTTTTATTCATACCTACACGCCCGGCCTTTTCGATTCCAATGTTTAGCACAACTGGAACGTGTTTAAAAGTTGTTTTAAAAGTCAAAAGATCCGTTTAGCTGTTCTCTCAAGTAAGCAACGCTCACCTTGCTTTGTATCTTAACTAAACGCCACTAAACATAAATAAACGTTTGTTTTGTGTCGCAAAACGCAAGAAGGAGCCATCCCGCCGCAGCAAATACGAAAATATTTCAGCCGCTCATTGCAAAGCCTCAAAAGAAGCAAAAGTCTTTTATGAATAACACGACCACATAGCTTATCTACAAAAACCCAACGAAGTCTTTTAATATAGCTAGACTGAATAAAAAATATGCAGTAATACCTCGTTAACTGGAACTCACATACCTTAAAAAATCGGCTACGTCAAAATTTTGCGCGGCACCAAACGATTTCTTTTACGTCCCATGTATTTATTTCCCTTTATTTCGAAGTATTTTTGGGCCAACCTGCGGATATCTCAAAATCTTTACTGAGAGTGGTACAAAAATTTTGCCACTGCGGATTGTTTTGCATGATTGGCGCGATATTGCCGCGCCTATGTCCCTCAATTTTTTTCTCGTTTAGCCGCTCCTACCACAAAGCCGATGTACCCGCCGCGGTGGCTCAGTGGCTAAGGCGTTGCGCTGCTGAGCACGAGGTCGCGGGTTCGATTCGCGGCCGCGGCGGCCGCTTTTCTGATGGAGGCGAAAAGCAAAAACGCCCGTGTATACGAGATTTTGGTGCACGTTAAAGATCCCCAGGTGGTCAAAATTAATCCGGAGTCCTCCATGACGGCGCGCCTCATCGCCTGCGTTGCGTCGGCGCGTTAAACCCCACAATCAATCAATCGCAAAGCCGATGTTTCCCCCGAACGTGAAGTCTGAGCCAAGAGGCACATCAACATCGTCAAGCAACCCTGTGGCCCCTCATGTTGCGGTAGAGACATGCGCAGAGGTACAGCGTACTAGAAGATAGAGGTTTATCGTGCGGGTAAAAACCCAATGAAGAGAGCGGGTCCCTTTAGCGATAAAAAAAATGTATTGAGTGCAGCCGTTCCCCGGAGAACTCCATATTTTATGGCAATTCGTGGAGCTTTGCTTATTTCAAAAATCCCCTTATTCCAAAATATTTCCTGGTTTTTACTACGTCGAGTTAACGAGGTATTACTGTATTTCTTTCGCATATATTAACAACAGGTCATGTACAGCGATGAATGTTCGTTTGCTAACGTAGGTATTTGAAAAGTTGGTTTTTAATTGTACCACTGTTGTTTTACCGCAATTAGGTGACTAACATTTCAACAATAAAAATGTTGCAATATTCGCTGTGATTATTAAGACCCTCATCGTAACCTTAAACCTGCTTTCAGTTGTGGCATTTCTACCCTAATGCCAGTTTGCTTAAGAAACAGATAATTGAACTCATTTATTCATCGGTAGCACCTTTTTTTAATTTTTCTAGTGTTCCGCTGCAACAATCGTTTTGAAGGTACGTGTCCTCTTTTCAAGTGTTAAAATAAGAACTCTTCCCTAATTTGCTGGCCTAACTGGTGAACTTTCACGGCTTGGTAAATTTCAGAGCACGTCATTTATTCCAACCTCGTGTGACTCGTTGAGTCTAACTCGTTTTTAGGCTACTTTCAGCATAACTTTCGGAAACGTTATTTTTGCGAAACGAACATAAAAAAATGTACACATTACATTTCACCACCTCTACATCGCCGTTTTTTTGAAGATTCCAGCACTGTAGATTTCAAAACAGCAGTTGATAAAGTGTCTTATCAACTACTATTTCTTAAGCACCATAGCCCAAAGACTGAACCTATTGCATTTGTTTGACTATGATGCTTTTTAAAACCACTGTACCCAATTTGTTTAGGAAGCTAATGCAATTTTCGCCCTTCTGATGGTAAATTTGGTGTTCCGCTGGATTCCGTATAGAGCTTTGCTCTTTTCAATTATATGCTAAAAACATTCCTAATAACCAAGAGTTGCCAAAAAGTATTCCCTGATGATTGTTATTTACCGCGAAAGGCATACTGAAATAGATCACTTTCGTATCTTTATTTTACCTCTCACTTTATTTGCCTTAAACACCGTGGTTTTCTGCGCCTTATAACTTAACGACGCGACTTAACAAGAACCTGGTAAACGTTGGGTCATGGTGTAACGAAATGCGCTGCACATAAAAGCCACAAAAAACATGCTTCGTGGTTTTTCATACCCATATTAAGCAAACCTTTTAAGTTCCGAGCATTATTCTAGGTAACCACGTGATTTATGTATCAAATATGGCCACCTTTCTAAGCGTCGTGCTTGACTCTATTTAAAAAAACAAAACATGCCATGTCCCTTGTAAATATGTTGGTTTTTCTATACGTGTAATAATCAAATCTCGCCAATTATTTCCAGCAGCATGTTATTCTGTCACTGTAATACGCTTTCATGCACAGCCACCTCACATACTGTCTATCACCCTGGGGAAACACTGATTAAGGCGGATTTCTGGGCAAGATGGTATTCCATTGCAAGACCGTTCAAAGCGCAAAACGTAAAACGAGGGATGACGAGAGGGCACAGGGACGCGCGCTATATACACCGAAATCGTGCGCACACCGGTACATTCTTGAGGTGACGCCATGCACACCCAAGACACGCATGATCAAATCGGAATACGATAAAACAACGATGAAACAAAATAACCAAAACTGAAAAAACGATAAAAATAATTGTTCGACAGCAGCTTGTGTGCCACGTGCATTCAGATTCGTATGTTGAGATACAAAAGTTCCTTTTGTGATAGAGTCAGAGATGGCTTGCTCACGCATGCATCCCCTCCGAGGCGGGCCATTTCAGAAGCTTCGATTAGGTCCCTTGTAACTGGTTGTGATGTCTTGCTATTGTTATATTCTGATTGAAGTCAGGTTTATTTTCTTTACATTTTATACAGTCTCGGCATAGCCCACTAAGGTGCCCCGTGTTTCCACGCTCTACATTCCATTTGTGCTCCCGCAGTCGATCATTTAAACACCGGGATGTCTGGCCCAAGTATTTGCGACCACAGGAGAGGGGAATTCCATAAACCACATTTTCGGTACACGCAACAAACTTGTCCTTGTGTTAGACCTTGCAGGTCCTTTTCCGCTTCTGTCCTAGGGAAGTTTCTTTACAAAGCTTTGAAAGCTTTTCAGGAGCGGAAAAAACTACCTTCACATTGCTGAAGGCCCCAATCTGCTTGAGCCTATGGCAAAGGATGTGTACGTACAGGACAACTGCGGTTTTCCCCTTGGCCTGGTCCCACACGTCAGCCTCGGGCGGTTTGTTTCTGAGGGAACCTTTGACGTCTCCCAGGAGCTTATTTGCCACAGAGGTAACAAGCGCCAGTGCGTATCCCGCCTTGCCTAGACGATTCAATTGGCCACTCAAAACTGGTTAAACCTGGCATCGCTAAGCTTTGCCTGAAAAACGCGCTTAACAAATCTTGCTTTCATAAGTGCGAGCACAGTCTTTTGGCGCAAGTGAATCGTCTAGGCAAGGCGGGATACCCACTGGCGCTTGTCACCTCTGTGGCAAATCAGCTCCTGGGAGACGTCAAACGTTCCCTCAGAAACGAACCGCCCGAGGCTGACGTGAGGGACTAGGCCAAGGGGAAAACCGCAGTTGTCCCGTACGTACACCACCTTTCCCATAGGCTCAAGCAGATCGGTGCCCGCAGCAATGTGAAGATAGTTTTTGCCGCTCCCGAAAAGCTTTCAAAGCTTTGGAAAGAAACTTTCCCAGGACAGAAGCGGAAAAGGACCTGCAAGGTCAAACACAAGAACGATTTCGTTGCGTGTACCGCAAATGTGGTGTATGTAATTCCCCTCTCCTGTGGTCGCAAATACGTGGGCCAGACATCCCGGTGTTTAATTGATCGACTGCGGGAGCACAAATAGAATGTAGAGCGTGGAAACACGGGGCACCTTAGTGCGCACTGCCGAGATTGTGTAAAATGTAAAGAAAGTAAACCTGACTTCAATCAGACCATAACAATAGCAAGACATCACAACCAGTTAAGAACGGAACTTATCGAAGCTTCTGAAATGGCCGCCTCGGATGGGATGTATGCGTGAGCAAGCCATCTCTGACTCTATCACAAAAGGAACTTTCGTATCTCAACATACGAATCTGTATGCACGTGTCGTACAAGCTGCTGTCGAACAAATATTTTTATAGTTTTTTCGGTTTCCGTTATTTTGTTTATCATTGTTTTATCGTATTCCGATTTTATCATGCGTGTATTGGGTGTGCGTGGCGTCACCTCAAGAATATACCGGTGTGCGTACGATTTCTGTGTATATAGTGCGTGTCCCTGTGCCCTCTCCTCGTCCCTCGTTTTACGTTTTGCGCTTTGAACGGTCTTGCAATGGGGAAACACGTACGAAACTCACATATCCCACCTTGAACACTTGCAAAACCAAGCAGTACGCCCGGTTACATTCAATCCGGTTAAGATATCTGATCCCCCCATCTACAAAAATCTGAGCATTCTTCCGCTCAAATACTCACTGCAATTAAAGCGCGGCCTTCTAATTCATCGAATTCGAAATAAAGGCACTGTCGTTAATAATATTTCTGCCCCACAATTACTAAACCCCATTATGACCAGATTCGCGGAACAAAACAATAGGCTACTACCAAAAGTGCGCACTGATTACGGAAAACAAGCAGTCCTCTTTTCAAGAATAATTCTTTGGAATTCCATTCCACAAACATGAAATTCATCAACTCGGAACGCTTCTTTTAAAAATGCTGAAAAAATTACACCTGGTGAACAGTTTGCCGTTAATTAATGTCCATTAACCTTGCTTTATTACGTCTAACCCGTTCTTTGAATATATCGGTTTATTTATTTTGTATTGATGTTTTTTTGTTGTTTGCGAAATATCGCTTCACTGATCTTTGTAATACCCTGCCTGCCTGTGTGTGCACTCGTTTTGTACTCAGAACAGAACGTCCCCTGGACAGTGTAAACTCTGGGACCTCCTTCTGTATTATGTTTTGCCATTGTGCTTTTTGTATAAGCAAATATTTTTCAATAAAACCTAAAAACTTGAAACCTGAAAAAGATAGAATAATTCCATCACAGTAGTTTATTTACATATTTCTATTTAATCGCCATGGTTTCTTTGCACACCGCTACAAACGCCGCAATACCGGCACCCTCATAATAGGGTATTGTGTACAAAAAAGGAGTCGCCGGGATATGAGATCAACAAAAAATTGCAATTTCCTGTTTCTAACTTACTGTTTACCTGCTTCAAGTTGAAAGATAACCACATCAGAGAATGGGTATTGACATCGGCTCCCACACAAGGCATTCGGTCAGTACTACAATACATACACTTGAGAAAATACATTTATGCGCTACCTTACGTTTTTTGTTCCTGGCAACCAGTAGAACATAACGTAGAACGTTAGGTTTTGTTCCAGGCAACCCGCGCACCCATCCTAATAGACTCTGGAGTCACTGACCCCCCGAGCTGATTAAAAATAGCCACATTATTCTTTCGCCGTGAGACACGTGCATAAGAAAGCAGGAAAAAGGTTGCCAGAAGTCTGCTACCAAAAAATTGAGTCAACGCAAGCCGGCCTCGACAGGGATTCTGGTCTCGAAAATGACTTTTCGACAATACTCTGACACAAAAAATGCCATTTAAACTGTGAAAGGTACAATCCCAAAACAATCATATGCCTCGCAGCAAATTACCTCGGGACACGTTTGAGGAGTTGTTTATTCAGAACGTCCTTGTAAGGCTCATTTGCGAACATACTGAATTGGGTTTATTTGGCGTGCGTTGCCGTTACACACGTGTCAAGGAATATTTGGCCACGTGTGAAGTACACAAGCGCAATTCAAATGCTTTTGTAATCGGTGTTTGAACTCTTGTATACTCTCGTGGTGCGGCTTCACAAAAAAATGTATTTGTTACCATGAAGTAAAATATTCTTCCTTCTGTAAAGAGTGAATGGCCTAAAATAAAGCCAAGTGCAATCTTTGGAGTAAAAAAACAAGAATTTATGGCTGCCGGCAACAAAAATAATTTAATTGTAGTCATACCGCCGATACATTGCCAGTGCGGACTACGGGTAAAACACTATTCTTGTTTCGACTATCAAAGCAGTTGCTCGTCAATATTACAGCGTTCTGGCCAACATTGTTAACACTATTTTCGAAGCTGGTGCTCTTTCTAGTCTGCCTGACGAAGAAAAAACGGACTATGTATTCCAGCAGGTTTCTTTTTTCCTCGTGTGTAGCTGCCGTTCAATAGGAGCCCCGCTTATTTTCAGCAAACTCACAAAGAAACCTATGTAATTCGGTTAATTCTTTTCGTCAAGAAATTTTTGTGGAACCACTCATGACTATCTCTTCCACCCTAATTGCTCTACCAAAGTTGAATAAAATTTACCTGTACGTATAAAGCCTATATTATATTGGTCTTGGCGCTACACGGCTTTATAGAATTTAAGAAACAGTTTATGTCTAGAAACCACTAATAAAGGTTTTGCAAAACCCTAATTATTTGGAATGCATGGCTCATCATTGACACTATTCAGTTTCTTGTGTGACAGAACCTACTTTGTCGTAATTGCATGCGCGTTTCCTTTTTTTTTTTATAATTTTCAATGTGTTCCTCTAGTATGTGTTCTGGGGCCACTTTATTTTATATAAATTACCGACCTGCGTTTTTTTCATCTCCAAGAAGCTCCAAGCAAGCGAAGCGGTAAGAAAAAAAGTAGTAGCTTGCGCGTCTGCGTCTGAAAGTCATTGCGACGCGATGAATGACCAAAATATGTACGCAGTCGAGCTTTCCCTCTGAAACGCAATATCCGTGTAAACTAGGCTGACAAAAAACGGGATTCGGAATACGTGTAAAACTGGAAACCTGACATAATTCCAGTGACAATACCTTCGGTCACGATAATACTTGTTGGTACAGAGTCATCTGATATACGGTTTATAACCGTGGTGCAATAAATACCTTGCTTAATTTCTATTCTCGATGCTACATTCGCTACAAAATAAAATTAACATACGGTGTTTTTATGACCAAAATGGTTTTTTGCCCGTGTAATATTGCCCACCCGACAAGCGGGCATAGTTGTTGTTTTTGTTAGCCAAATTCCAAATCATTTCCTTTTGTTTTTATTCTAAGCACTACAATCTGTTAACAGTTATTGCAAATATCATTGTGTCACAAACTCGAGCGTACGACGTTCAAAAGTGTTGTATGGGTTTTTATAATATTGTACAGTGCCTAATTCTTGTTACAGTCTCTTCGAACGAAGTGGCGGTAACGCCGTTTACTTACTCGCCGGCTCGCCACCAAGAGAATATCAAAATAAATGCTCCGCCGCCCAGCTTTCACTTAAGCTTCCAGTTCTTTCGAGGGGGTGAGCGTAGCTTTGTCAGTGCTAAGGCGCGCCGATGTTTCCAGAAAGGAGAAAGAGGAAAGTGGTTCGCCCGATGGCGGCCGGAGCGTTGTGTGTTGTGCCCTCTGTCTCCGGGCCGGCACAGTAATAAAAATTGAAGCCGCACCGAAGCAAATCAGCTACGTTTGGACGTCTTGATGTGACAACGGTTTCTGCCAGTTTGTGCACCACCCCATCGGCGACGCGTGTCCTGGAGTACTCCAACGTAATCCCGTGCCTCGAATCACCGTGATCATCTCGAACGGTCTGGCCTGCCACGAAGCCACGTTTCCCAGGTAGCCGAATCCCCTCCGACAGGGGGATTCCACAAAAATAGGTCGTCTGTCGAATTTACTTTTACACGGTGGTAAACGACTTGTGAGGAGCCCAGCTGCTTGTTCGATGAAATCCGTCCCTCATTTTATGCAGTGTATCATTCGCGTTTCATATTACAATTGTCAATGCGTTTTCCAGCCGGCGGTAAGCGTTATTGGTGACTGGCTGCGCACGTGTGCGTTGGCCTCGTCTTGGCACTTCGATTTTGAGATGCTGACGTGGCCTTTTCATGCCTGGTAGCCGAATGTGAAACCGTTATCTTTTAAATGTAGCGGCACTTCGTCATCGACAGCTAGCGCCCACCATCATCATCATTGGCCGCTACCTCCATCGTCAGCAGCGCGTGGCCTCGACACGCACGACAATCCACGCGCCAACAACAACCAGGCTATGGATGATGATGATGGTTGGATGTTTATGGCGCAAGGCGAAATGGGGCAAAGAGTGCCAAAACAGTAGCCATATATGAGGGGTGAAACCTTTACCACTAACTAAAGTCAGCAAAAACAAAAGTAAAATCACAAAACGACAATGAGCATGGCTGGTGTATAGGGCCAGGTTTCATTAAGCGTGAGAGGAAATGAGGTATAAAAACTTCACGTCTGACAAATACTCAAACACACGTTTCACGGAAACCATGGCATCGTCACATAGAAACATTGATGGATGTAGGGGAATGTGTTGTCTGTACAGTTCTCTGAAGTGTTTGTGACGTGTTGTGTGAAGTGCCTTGCATGTGATTAGTATGTGCACTACGGATAGGGCCTCTCCGCACCGGCCACACTGGGGTCTAGAAGATCCCGTCAGCAGATACGAGTGCGTTGCATGGGTGTGCCCTATCCGCAGCCTACCCAAGGCGACTTCCATGTGTCTGTTATGTGAGTCAGAGGTGTACCGTCCCAAGTGTGGCTTTATTACATGTAGTTTTTGGTCTGTCTGTTCATTCCAGTCTGTTTGCCGAGTTCTGCGCAAGTGTTGTTTTATGTGTGGCTTGAGGTCTGTGTAAGGTAGTGTTGTTATGTCTACTGTGTTTCGGAGTGCAGCATTGGCGGCCATTTCATCCGCCACTTCAATTCCGCCGATACCAGAGTGGCCTGGCACCCAACACACAGTCACCTCAAGGTTTGAAGAATATGCCAGCACAATTGATTTCATGACAAAGTTAACTAAATGGTTTTTCGAGGACTCTCCGGATGACAATGTACGGACGACACTCAGCGAATCTGTATAGATGCTGGATTTAGGAATATGATGTTAAACTATGTGACTTACAACGAGAAAAATGCTATATGCTTCTGCCATAAAACTACTTGTCTTTACATTCATTGTTCTATATGCTTCAAAATTCGGCCGATGCGCCGCACAAGACACTGCAGTGAACGTTTTCGATGCTTCGCTGAAAAACTCTGCAGCCTTGGATTTATCCTGCACATACATGAAATGCTGCAAAATCCCACTTTTTGGTGTCCTGTTCTTATTGTATTTTAAGAAAGACAAGTCACATGCAACAGGACGAAGATGCCATGGTGCTACAAGATCAGTGATAGATGACTTGAATGTGTCTACAAAGGAGACCTCATGAATAGTGACCTCGTCCCTTACTCTGAGCGAGAAGGGAACAGGAATAAATGGGCCATTTAAAAAGAGCTTTGATGTGGATGTATCATTAAAAACTGGTTTAAAATAATGGTTGTCCATGGATGAAATTTTAGAGGCATATAAGAAGTCAACATAGGTTCGCTGGTGTGATAGGCACCATTTGTCACACTCTGCCTAAAGACTCTGTACAGGGCTCGTGCGGAATGCGCCACAAGAGAGGCGAAGCCCCATGTGAAGCATTGGGTCGAGCATTTTAAGTGCTGTTTTAGTGGCTGACCCATACACAACACTCCCATAGTCCAATCTAGACCCCACTAGGCTTGTGAAAATACGTAACAGGAGTTGCTTATCTATTCAATACGACTGGTGGGACAAGATTTTAAGAATGTTAACAGCCTTTAGACATTTATGTTTCAATTGTTTATTATGAGGAATTAACGTAAGCCTTTCATCCAACACGACACCTAAAAACTTGTGTTCCTTCCTCACCGGAATCGATACGCCATTAATGATAATGTCTGGGTCCGGATGGATGCCACACCTCCTGGAGAAGAAAACACAGGTGCTTTTTTCTGGGTTAAGTTTAAAACCGTTCTTGTCTGCCCAGCTGGCAAGTTTTTTAACACCGAGCTGGACCTGACGTTCACAGATTGACATATTGCATGATTTAAAAGATATCTGTACGTCGTCTACATACATTGAATAAGAAATTGTAGGTGACAATGCCTTACCAAGAGAGTTCATTTTAATTATTAAAAGAGTACAGCTTAGAACTCCACCTTGCGGCACGCCGTTTTCTTGCACATGAATCCTTGACAGCGCGTTACCAACTCTCACGCGGAACGTTCTTTGGGACAAATAACTAGCCATAGTGTTGAGCATATGGCGCGAAACACCGATAGACGGGATCACTGAGGATCCCGTAGCGCCAAGCGGTGTCGTAGGCCTTCTCAAGGTCGAAAAACACAGTTACGCAATACTGTTTATGAACGAAGACATCCTTTATATATGATTCAAGATCTACGAGTTGATCGTTTGTGGATCGCCCGCCCTGACGCCTGCCTGGCAGCTCTCGAGAACACCGTTGTATTCAAGGAAGTACACGAGCCTGCGATTTATCATCTTCTCGAGAAGCTTGCACAGGCAGCTCGTCATGGCTATTAGACGGTAGCTTGAAAGGGACGACGGGTCCTTTCCCTCCTTCAAGAAAGCCACGACTATGGCCTCCCTCCAAGAGTGTAGAATGTGCCCCGAAAGCCATATTTTATTATATAGACGTAGAAGTGTTACAGGTGTGTCTGCGTGTGGGTGTTGTATCATTGTATATGTGATGTTGTCTGGGCCTGGAGCTGAGGGTTTACACGTGCTCAGGGCAGCCGTCAGCTTATAGAGTGAAAACTCTGAGGTATAAGAAGATGTTGACCTATTGTTATCTAGTATAGGCTTCTTCTCGGCCGTTTGTTTGTGTTTCATGAAAGTGTTTGTGTGGTGTGCTGAACTGGACACGTGTTCGAAGTGTTGTGCGAGTATATCAGCCTGGTCTTCGAGTGTGTCCCCTGTTGTGCTGACCAGAGGCAGGCTGTGTGTTTGTTGTCCTTTGAGTTTCCATTATCTCGTCCATACTTTCCGTGTTTCTGTGTAGGAGTTTGTTGATGTTATGAAGAAACGCCAACTCTCTCGTTTTGCCTTACGGCGCACACGTTTTCCTAACGCCTTGGCCCGTTTGAACAAAATGAGGTTACCCGACGTGGGGTACCGACGAAGAATACCCCAAGAATTGTTCCGGGCCTCTCACGCCCGCCTACAGTCCTCATTCCACCACGGCCTCCGCTGGTTGCGGGGGGCAACACAGGCGTGGGGAATGGACTTTTTATTGTGCGGATGGCTACAGCCTCAAGGATAGTGTTCAAGGTGACAGGGTGGCATGCTAAGGATTTGCGGGCGATTATGACCACACCACAAGAAGAGTGTGTGCAGCCAAGCCAGTCCTTTCTGTATACCAGGTAAGTATTCAAGAAATTTGTGTTCTTGGAATTCAGGTGTGTTTCCTGAACACACATTACACTTGGGTGTTTAGCATGCAGAATCTCATACACGCCGTCAAGATTATTTAGAAGGCCTCTGCAGTTCCATTCAACGATTTTTTCTCTTCCAATTATGATGTATTAGAGCTACTGGAGTGTAACTATTTATGTAGGGGCTTTCGGGTCTTGGACTCTTGGACGGGATTTCTTTACCTCCTCCGGAGGTTTAGATGGAGGGACCCGCTCCTTCCGCTGCAAAGCAGACAGGAAGGGTCCCACATCCACCTCATCATCTGATTTGGAAGGGGTACCCGGTGTACCGGACCCCCGGACCTGGCACCGTTTGCGGTGCCCTTCGTTTTGGCTGCGACCGCCGAGGGCGTCAGGAGCGCCCCGGGTTGGCACAGGCAGTGCAGCGGAGGTGGGACCTGCTGCGGTTTCCTCCGTCTTCATCTCCTCTGGGCCCTCGCGTGTCCTTTGGGCAGGTGGAGAGGAGAAAAAAGAGGGTGCAGCATCCCAACGGACGTGGATGCCACCACACCCGCGGCTGCCTGAGCAAGCGGCGCGGTGGTGGGTTGAGCTGCCGGAGGCAACCCAGGGGGGGCGACAGGGGACCAAGTCCGACTCACGGTACTGGGTTCCCGCCGAAACAAGACGCTGCTCCGCCCACCGGCGAGCTGCGTCGGCGTACCTCCCCAGAGAAAAAGAGGCGAACCTCTTCCGCGCCTCTGGGAAGGTGATGTTTTCCGTTACCTTGACATTACTATCTGCTTTTCCTGCTTGAACTTTTCACATTTTCGCGAGTACGCTGCATGGGGTCCGTGGCAGTTGGCACAGGTGAAGGTCTTGCATTCACAATTTTCTGAGGGATGGTCATGCTGACCGCAATTAGCGCAGGCAAGTCGGCCATGGGAAGAGTTTGTGCCATGCCCGAACCGTTTGCACTTGAAACAGCGCCGTGGGTTCGGGATGTACGGGCGGACTTTGCAATGTATATACCCAGCATTTATAGATTCTGGAAGGGTGGATCTATCGAATGTCAGAATAATGTGTTTAGTGGCTATTTGTTTGTCATCGCGGCGTATGGATATGCGCTTTATAGCCGTGACGCCCTGATCCTATAAGCCTCCCAAAAGGCCGGCATCAGTTTCGGAAATTATATGTGCCTCAGAGATCACACCCTGAGACCTGTTGAGGCTTCGGTGGGGTGTGACCCTGATCTCCAGATCTGCCACGCGGGTTTGTTTCAAGAGGATTCCGGATTGCTGCTGAGTTTTTACTTCATCTTGTACTTGTCCTGTTCGTAGTTTTTTTGCCTCGAACGATTTGCCAATGATTCCTTCAAGGAACTTGGAGACCAGGAATACAGACTGGGACGAGACGGGTTTCGATTTATCTACTGATTCAAGGACCAAAAAACGGGGATAGTTGTCAAATTTCGGAATGTGGATTGCTGGAAGGGATGGAAAGGAAACTTCTGGGCGGCCCTTTTTCGGGGGCCGATCACGTCTGGGGGGGGGGGGTGTTGAATTATCTTTAAAGCCTAGGAAAAAGCAGGGAGACGGGGGTACTTTCTCCTTTGACCTCAACCTGGTAGTCAAAGAGGTCCCGGAGCTCCCTGCCTGGTAGACAGGCAGAGAGCCCATCGGCCGGAGCTTGACCAAGGCTCCGATGGCCACGGTTTACAGCTTCTACCCTTCATCTTTAAACACCTCGCCACGGTTGGACACGGCTTATCTTGGGAGCTCGGGGTCCGCGGTGTCGCTGCTCACCGTCACCATGAATACTCAAGGTGCCCCGTGGCGGGGACAACCAGGCTACTGCACTGCTCGGTCGCGTTCCACAGGTGATCCCAGACTCGTGGGGCCTCTCCTGCCACCGAATCCTCCTCTGTAAATAAATTTAGGGTCAGCCGCACGAGCACATCAGCGCCCACATTAATTGGTGACCCGGACGTCGGCAGTATGGAGCCCCACTTCGCTTGCCCTCTGCCACCCTACCCGGCCTTCGAGCAACGCTACCCCCAAGCCTGGTTCAGAAAAAATGGAAGCGCACTTCTTCATCCACCGCATCGACTCACAGAGCGAGCGATACCGCATCACCACTGCCCTGCTTCCGGCCGACCTACGCTGTGAGCCGCTAAAACATGGTGAGCCGCCTACGACACGCTACAGGCCTACGTGATGGCGCGCCTGGGCTAAAGTTTACCGCCACAAGGGCGCTGCATCGCCTCCATCCACGGTTACCTCGCACGATGTACCGCACAATGGAACGGGAACCGTGCTGACCTGCTTGCAGCCTCCCTGCCGCCCTTAGGACGACCCTCCGACCCAAGAGTGAAGAGACCCAGCCCAGCGGACGGCAGCTCAGCGGCAACAATGAACGACTTCGCCTCACACCCCAGCAGTCTGTTGCCCAGTGCGTCTACGCTGCCTGCCTGCTTTCCGCAAGCACCAGGCTGGCCCCTGAAAACACCGCTGTTACCACCCTTCAAACAAGCGGCATCCGTGGACTCAGGCGCAGTTTATGCACTTACTACGCCGTCTTCATCTTCGCAACAGGAGATGCTAGTTGAAGACGCTGTTTCACGAACCACCTCTATCATATGTGATGTGACAGACGCGTCCACTAAACCTTCCCTGCAGTCGCCGAGAAGCACGCACGAGATGCACACTGCGTTACTCGTAACCCACCACGTAAAACGCGCATCCTCCAAAAAGCTCTTACAGCCCCGTACTACATTCTGTTACCAGAACACCGATGGGAAGGATGGTGTGGCCGGCAACCCAATAGTCAACTCTATGAATCCCCGCCAGAAGAATCCAGGGGGCAGCTTTTCCTTGCCAAGCAATGTTAAGTGGCCGCCGAGCTTGCGAGACACAAATCCCGCACGTCCACAGGGTCAGCCACAAGATCCACCTGACGAAAACGGAACCTATCCAGTCTTGAAGCGGACACCAGTTCGCATGAGCGCCGTCGTGCTTAAGCGTCGCCGTCGACATCGCAAGCGCCGACGACGAAAGTGATCTGCGCCGGCCCAACAGCAAGAATTTTACGACAACCGTCTGCTTCGCCGATGCAAACTCCGGACACGCGTACGCTGGATCCATCCGGGTTGTCACGCTCATTAAAACCTGCTTTCGACTTCCGCAACGCGCTGACGAGGCAGTCATCATCCGCGTCACTTTCCGGTTCCGCGTAAAGCATGCCTGTCTATGCTTCGCCCGACTGTATCCTCCCCACCTCAACTTCGACGAATCAGGCATGCTGCTACTACACGGGCACACTCACGTTGCAGGACGCTACCGATACTGCGCCCGCCGTTCCATACCCGTCCCGTCACCCGCGTGAATGTGGACACCCGCGACAGCCTCACATCGGACCAGCCGATTCATGCTCAAGCTCGACCGGTACTCCACTCTCAGCCCAGCCACCGGAGGTTATATTGTGCACTGAAAGCCCTAATGACAACGACTTGGACTGTCGATGGATGCTATTTCGGGCCTGACCAGAACGACTCTATGATCCTAGATCCCTTTTTACTTGGACTACTTACGGAACTCTGACCGCGGGCACACCCTGTATTATCTTTCCTCGCTAGGTACTTGCTCATGTTTTCTTTTGTCGCGCTTCGCGCTAGGGGGGAGCCCTGTAGCGGCACTTGGTCATCGACAACAAGCGCCCACCATCATCATATCATCATCATTGGCCGCTACCTCAATCGTCAACAGCGCGTGTCCTCGACACGCACGACGATCCACGCGCCAGAGAACAACCAGGCTACTACACTGCTCGGCAGCGTTCAACGGGCACTCCCGGACTCGCGGTGCTTCTGCTGCCACCGAGTCCTCGTCTGTAAATAAATGTTGGGTCAGCCGCACGACCACATTGGCGCCAACCTTGAACATTGGCATAACCAGGCAGTACGCCCGGTTACATTCAATCCTGTTCAGACATCTGCCCTCCCAATCTACCAAAATCTGAACATTATTCCGCTCACATACTCACTACAATTAAAGCTCGCCCTTCTAATTCATTGAATTCGAAATAAAGGCAATCTCGTTAATAATATTTCTGCCCCACAATTACTAAACCCCAATATTACCAGATTCACGAAACGAAACACAAGGCTACTACAAAAAGTGCGCACTAATTCCGGGAAACAAACAGTCCTCTTTTCAAGAATAATTCTTTGGAATTCATTGATCAGAAACATGAAATTCCCCAACTCCTAACGATTGTTTTATAAATGCTCAAAAAATGTCTTCTGGTCAACAGTTTGCCGTAAATTATTGTCCATTACCTTGCTTTATTACCTCTAACCCGTTCTTTGAATGTATCTGTTTAAATATTTTGTATTGATGTTTTTTGTTCTTTGCCAAATATCGCTTCACTGATCTGTGTAACGCTCTGCCTGCCTGTGTGTGCGGTTGTTTGTACTCAGCACAGGGGGTCCCCTGGACAGTGTAAACTCTGGGACCTCCTTCTGTAATAATAATTGCCATTGGGCTTTTTTTCTATGCAAATATTTTTCAATAAAACCTGAAAACCTGAAACCTGATAAAGATAGGATAATTTCATAACAGTAGTTTATTTACATAATTTTATTTAATCGTCATGGTCTCTTTGCACACCGCTACAAACGGCGCAATAACGGCACCCTCATCCTAGGGTATTGTGTACAAAAAAGGAGTCGCCGCGATATGAGATGAACAAAAAATTGCAATTTCCTGTTTCTAATTTACTGTGTACCTGCTTCAAGTTTAAAGGTAACCAAACCAGAGAATGGGTTTTGAGATGGGCTCCCACGCAAGGCATTCGGTCAGTACTACAATATATACACGTGAGAAAATACATTTTTTCGCTTTCATACGTTTTGTCTGGTTTCGAATGTGACTTTTCGACAATTCTCTGACACCAAAAATGCAATTAAAACTGTGGAAGGTACAATCCCAAAACAATCCTACGCCTCGCAGTAAATTACCTTATGACACGTGCGAGGACTTGTTTGTTCAGAACGTCCGCGTAAGGCTCATTTGCGAACATACCAAATTGGTTTATTTAGCGTACGTTGCTGTTATGCACGTGTCAAGGAATATTTGGCCACGTGTGAAGTACACATGCGCAATTCAAATGCTTTTGTAATGAGTGTTTGTAACTCTTGTATACTCTCGTGGTGCGGCGTCAAAAAATGTATTTGTTACCATGAAGTAAAACCTTCTTCCTTCTGAAAAGAGCAAATGGCCTAAAATAAAGGCCAGTACAACCTTTGGAGTAAAAAAAAACAAGAATTTATGGCTGCCGCCAACAAAACTAATTTATTTGTAATCATACCGCCGATACATTGCCAGTGCGGACTACCGGTAAAACAATATTCTTCTTTAGAGCATCAAAGCAGTTGCTCGTCAATATTTTAGCGTTCTGGCAAGCATTGTTAAGGCTATTTTCGAAGTCGGTGCTCTTTCTAGTCTGCCTGACGAAGAAAAACAGACCTTGTTTTCAAGAATGTTTCTTTTTTGCTCGTCTGTAGCTGCCGTTCAATACGAGCCCTGCCTATTTTCAGCAAACTCACAAAGAAACCTGTGTAATTCGCTTAATTGTTTTTGTCAATAAATTTTTGTGTAACCACTCAACACTATGTCTTCCACCCTAATTTCTCAACCAAAGTTTAATAAAATTTACCGGCACGTATAAAGCCTATATTATATGGGTCTTGGAGCTACACGGCTTTATACAATTTTAGAAACAGTTTGTTGCCAGAAACGGCTAATTAACGTTTGCAAAACTCCAATTATTTGGAATTCATTGCTCATCATTGACACTATTCAGTTTCTTGTGTGACAGAACCCACTTTGTCGGAATTGCATGCGCGTTTCCTTTTTGTTTTTAAAATTTTCAATGTGTTTATCAAGTATGTGTTCTGGGGCCACTTTATTTTATATAAACTACCCACCTGCGTTTTTGCCATCTCCAAGAAGCTCCAAGCAAGCGAAGCTGTAAGATAAAAAGTGGTAGCTTGGGCATCTGTGGCTGAAAGTTTTTGCGACGCAATGAATGACCTTAAAATATGTACGCAGTCGAGCTTTGCCTCTGAAACGCAATATCCGTGTAAACTAGGCTGACAAAAAACGGGATTCGGAATACGTGTAAACCTGGAAAAACGACATAATGCAACTGCAATACCTTCGGTCACGATAATGCTCGTTTGTACAAAGTCATCTCATATACTGTTCATCAATATGGTGCAAAAAATACCTTGGTTATTTTCTATTCTCGATCCTACATTCGCGACAAAATAAAATTAACATTGGGTGTTTTTATGACCAAAACGGTTTTATGCCCGTGCATTATTGCCACTCGAATACCGGGCATAGTTGTTATTGTTTTTGTTTGCCAAATTCTAAATCAGTTTCTTTTGTTCTTTTTTTCTAACCACTACGATCTGTTAACAGTTATTGCAAATATCATTGTGTCACAAACTCGAGCGTACGACGTTCACAAGTACTGTATAGCTTTTTCATATTATTTTAAAGCGTCTACTTCTTTTTACAGTCGTCCTATTCATTCAGTTCGGTTCTATTCGTCCCGAGAAAACACTGCCACTCTCTCGAACGAGGTGGCGGTAATGCCGCTTACTCGCCGGCTCGCTGCCAAGATAATACCAAAATAAGAGCTCCGCAGCTCACCTTTCACCGAAGCTTCGAGTTCTTTCGAGGGGGCGAGCGTAGCTTTGTCAGTACTAAAGCGCGCCGATGATTTCAGAGAGGAGAAAGAGGAAAGTGGTTCGCTCGATGGCGGCAGGAGCGTTGTGCGTTGTGCCCTCTCTCTCCGCGCTGGCACAGTTATAAAAATAGAAGGCGCGCCGAAGAAAATCCGCTACGTTTGGACGTCGTGATGTGATAACGGTTTCTGCCAGTTTGTGCTCCACACCATAAGTAACGCGTGCCCTGGGGTACTCCAATGAAATCCCGGCACTCGAATCACGGTGATCATCTCAGACGGTCTGGCCTACCACAAACCCACGCTTCCAAGGTAGCCGAATCGCCTCCGACAGGGCGATTCCACAAAAATAGGTCGTCTGTCCCATTTACATTTACTCGGGGGTAAACCACTTGTGAAGAGCCCAGCTCCTTGTTCGATGGAATCTGTCCCTCATTTTATGCAGTGTATTATTCGCGTTTTATATTACAAACGTCAATGCGTTTTCCCGCCGGCGGGAAGCGTTATTGGCGACTGGCTGCGCACGTGTGCGTTGGCCTCATCTTTGCACTTCGAATTTGAGATGCTGACGTGGCCTACTCGTGCCTGGTGGCCGTATATGAAACCGTCCTCTTTGACATGTAGCGGCACTTCGTCATCGACAGCCAGCGCCCACCGTCATCATCATTGGCCGCTACCTCCATCGTAAGCAGCACGTGGCCTCGACACGCACGACGATCCACGCGCCAGAGAATAATCAAGCTACTGCACTGCTCGGCCGCATTCCACGGGCGCTCTCAGAATCGCGGGGTTCTGCTGCCACCGAATCCTGCTCTGCAAATAAATGTAGGGTCAGACGCACGACCACATCGGCGCCCACAATAACTGGTGACCCGGACGTCGGCAGTATGGAGCCCCACTTCGCTTGCCCTCTGCTGCCCTACCCGGCCTTCGAGTGACGCTACCCCCGATCCTGGTTGATAAAAATAGAAGCGCACTTCTTCATCCGCCGCATCGACTCGCAGACCGAGTGCTACCGCATCACCACCGCCCTGCTTCTGGCCGACCTACGCTGTGAGCCGCTAAAACATGGTGAGCCGCCAAACGACACGCTACATGCCTACGTGATGGCGCGCCTCGGCTCAAGTCTTTCCTTCGCAAGGGCGCTCCATCGGCCCCTTCCACGGTTACCTCGCACGACGTACCGCACGATCGAACGGGAACCATGCTGACCTGCTTGCAGCCTCCCTGCCGCCCCGAGGACGACCCTCTGACCCAAGAGCGAAGAGACGTTCTACCACCACCCGGCTTCGCTGAACGTCTTTCTACGGGCCACTCCAAGCCTGCTGCGGCAAGCCACTCCACTCAAAGTGCTTCCGCCACGGCACTCTGTGCAGCGACCTTGCCACCCCACCCACCACTCTTCCTTAAGAACCCCGATGTGTGGCCTATGCAGATAGAAGGTTTTTCGACCTGTACCACGTCATAGCCCAGGAGGACCGTTACTCACTGATGTTCGAGCTCCTACCTTCAAGCTTATCTTCCACTTTGCCGGAGCCTGGAGCCCAGCCCTACGACGAGCTCAGGACCGTCTTCCTGACCCGATAAGGTCGTTACCTCAAACTGCCACCGCCAGCCGCCCAGCCTTGCACCAACCCTGTCGGGGACCGTGTTCCTAACACCAGCACGCTGGCGTTAGTAGAACCGCCCCGTGATGACACTACTAATACGACCACGCTATGCCTAGCAGACGGCAGCTCAGCGGCAACGATGAACGACTGCGCCTCACACTCCAGCAGTCTGTTGCCCACTGTGTCTACGCTGCCTGCCTGCTATACGCAAGCACCGTGTTGGCTTCTGAACACACCGCTGTTACCACCCTTCAATCAAGCGACATCTGTGGACTTGAGCGCAGTTTATACACTCACTACGCCGTGTTTACCTTCGCAACAGAAGATGGTAGTTCAAGACGCTGCTTCTCGACGCACCTCTATCATATGTGATGTGGCTGACGAGTCCACTAAACCTGCCCTGCAGTCGCCGAGAAGCACAACGAGATGCACACTTTGTTACTCGTAACCGACCACGTAAAACGCGCATGCTCCGACAAGCTCTTACAGCCCCTACAACCTTCCGTTACCAGAACACCGATGGGAAGGATGGTGT
Source organism: Haemaphysalis longicornis (assembly GCF_048455015.1). Classification (NCBI taxonomy): domain Eukaryota; kingdom Metazoa; phylum Arthropoda; class Arachnida; order Ixodida; family Ixodidae; genus Haemaphysalis; species Haemaphysalis longicornis. The sequence goes on along the minus strand of NW_027526265.1, from coordinate 282,304 downwards.
GACCGGCAACCCTTTAATCCACTCCATGAACCGTCTCCAGATGAATCGAGGGGCAGCTTTACCTTGACAAGAAATGTTATGTGGCTGCCGAGCTTGTGAGACACAAATCCCGCACGTCCACAGGGTCAGCAACAAGATCCACCTGGCGAAAACGGACCCTCTCCGGTCTTGAAGCGGCCCCCACCAGCTCGCATGAGCGCCGTCGTGCTTACAGGAGCCATGAAGAGAAAATAAAAGTTTGTTTTATTCGAAAGATTAGGTGTTTCATAGTACCCCAAGCGCTTTCGCGGAAGCAAATGATGCTTTATTCACTGACAATAAAGGCAATTTAAGCCAAAATTTTAAACCTCCCGCGAAAATTGCAGAGTTCGTCACGTGAAAAATGGCGTGAAAAATGAAACAGATACCTAGTATGTCGACTCCATATAGCACCCACGCGCGGGAGTCGACTGAGACGGCGGCCATTTTAAAAATACTAGTAAAACCTAGTGCACCCGCAGCCCTAGTCATGGAATCGCCTGATCGGTAGAACAAAACTCTCGCTGAGGAGCTCGGGCTTGCATTTAACAATCTCACACCACTTGAACGCTCAATGCTTCTAAGTGCACGAGCGGCAAGAGTTGTGGGATACGCGTTGGACGGGAAAGCGACCATTCCGCGATAGCCACAACAAACGAACGCCGAGCCGTCGGCACCGCTGCTTCGTCAGCCCCGTCGAGACGGACGAATACAGACTGGTACGTATGTGCTGTATTTTCAATTTCAGTAGCAGTATCGCTTATGCCAGTTGCCGGTGTCGTGTACGGAAAGCCGTTCGCTCGAGCTCTCTGCTCCGACCAGAAAGATTGGAGCGTCAATGCGCGGTGTGTACGGCAATTTTTTCCCCAAGGGCAGAGTGCTTTGACAGCGATTTGACGAAGTAGGCGACGAGCGCCAGCATGTCCGGCTCCCTGCCGTAATCACTTCCTCAGAAATAAAGCGAGCACACTCGTACTTCATTTAGCTCTCTTTCTCCTCCGTTTGCAAAGTTCACAAAACGTAGCCACTTGCTTCGCCGAGGTTCGTCGTTGGGCAGCACATAAAAGGAGATCTCCTCACCGACAGGGATGTCGCACTCCCTCGACGATTTGCCCGTACTACATGGGCATTTCAAAATACAGCAACGAAATTTCTTTGTAAAGTACTGGAACAAACTGAAGTTTTCAGTGGTTGTAAACTGTAAACGAGCTCGTAACGACAGCAGCAAGCCAACACGACCTCCATACCAAAACCTGTGCGGCGAGTGGCACTATCTCGTTGCTGCTCTGTGTTCCTGACTCCCCTTGTTTACCTTTGCTGGTTGGCGATATGACGGCCAACCTCCTGTGAAGGGATTACGATAACAAGCAAGGTCGCGGCTGTGCGTGCTGGGACGGTTACTTGGCCCCGAAGAGCCTTGAACCCGAAAATTCGTCTGCGCGATGGTAGCGACGGCGAGATGTCGAGTTCAGCTGGCGGTAGTTTCGTACGCATTTGGCATACACGCTTGCGTCTTCGTTCGGAACTTCAACCGTTTACTCCACCGTTCTTTGTCATAAAAAGAATGTGCAGTATGTTTCACGGGCATTTAGCTCGCTATGGAAACTGTAAGCCCTGCCTAACATGCGTTTGCTTTTGCCGGCCTCCGCCAATCGCAGAGCACTCTCTAGTGACTTCATAGGTTCTGTTGCGGAAAATGAGCTGGTGGGTCGCATGGCCATTTCCTTTTTTCCTAATTATGTAGCTTATTTCAGCGAAGTTTGCTTTTTAAGTGGTGTCGTTATGGTTCTAACGAGGCAATCTTTCGAATGAACCAAACTGGTGTTTTCTCTTGATGGCTCCTTTAAGCGTCGCCGTCGACGTCGCAAGCGCCGACTACAAAGTTGGTCTTCTGCGCCCGCCCAACAGCAAGAATTCTACGACAACCTCCTGCTTCGGCGATCCAAATGCCGGACACGCGTGCGCTGGATTCATCGGGGTTGTCACGAAAATGAAAACCTGCTTTCGACTTCCGCAACACGCAGAAGCCGCAGTCATCACCCGCGTCACCTCCCGGTTCCGCGTAAAGCATGCCTGTCTATGCTTCGCCCGACTCTATCCTCCCCAACTCAACTTCGACGAATCAGGCGTGCTGCCACTACACGGGCACACTCACGTCTTTGGACGCTACATTTCGCATCACCCGTTCCATCACCCGTCCCATCACCTGCCTGAATGTGGACACCCGCGACAGCCTGACATCGGACCAGCCGATTTATGCTCAATCTAGACCACTACTCCACTCTCAGCCCAGGCCACCGGAGGTTATAATGTGCGCTGGAAGCCCTCATGACAACAACTTGGACTGTCAGAGGACGCTATTTTGAGCCTGACCAGAACGACTCTATGATCCGAGATCCCTTTTCACTTGGACTACTTACGGAACTCTGACCGCGGACACACCATGTACATAGCTTTCCTCGCTAGGTAGTTGCTCATGTTTTATTTTGTCGCGCTCCGCGCTAGGGTGGGGGGGAGCCCTGGAGCGGCACTTCGTCATCGACACCAAGCGCCAAACATAATCATCATTGGCCGCTACCTCCATCGTCAGCAGCGCGTAGCCTCGACACGCATGACGATCCACGCGCCAGAGAACAACCAGGCTACTGCACTGCTCGGCAGCCTTCCACGGGAGCTCCCAGACTCGCGGGGCTTCCTCTGCCACCGCGTCCTCTTCTGTAGATAAATGTACGGTCAGCCGCACGACCACATCGGCGCCCACAGACACATATAGTAACGCGTGAGCCGCTGTGTCGCGTTTATTCGCGTCTTGTATTGCTAAGTTTTATCTCTTTACTTTCACGTCAGCACTCGTGTCGCGTTATTTCTGTTTGCTTCGGCCTGTTTTCTGCTCAAGGAGCCCTGCGCGGGAGCGAGAAAAGAATTATTAGGCCTTTAAAAGCCCCTCTCAAGGAATGCTTACCGGCGTACCATTGGGGGCAACAGCCGTCGCCATGACTACCCTTTGGACCATCAGGTTGGAGCTGCCCACTGCCTCAGGCCAGTGTCCGCGGTCTGGTAAGAGGACATATTGGCTGTAGGTGCAGTTTAGGAGGAGATGTTCGAGTGTTGTGACTACTCCACAGGTAGCACAATTTAGGGACATCAACACAGAAAGATAAATACGGTGCCGGTGGTGGTGACAAGGCGGGTTATCAGTTTGCAACAATCGCCATAGGCGTTTTCCTGCGTTAGATATATCCGGGTTGGAAGGAGGAGACTGCGAGTCTGCGGCGTGAGAGGCGGTAAGTTGCTGCGAATTCTTGTAAGTTTTAAAGTCTCTCTCGATTTGTAAGGTCTTCGTGGAAAGGTTCTTATCTAGGGCTTGCTCGAACCCTGAGCTCTCGAGCGACCATGTTTGCTGCCTCCTTTATATTCGCCCACCTGGGCCGGTATACAGTTCTTCTCGATACGGTGCCAAAAAAACGCGATTGGCTAACATCTCACTGTGAATGTTTTTTTGGAATAATTATGGAAGAGAAAACAAATACCTAATAGAGAAACCACAAACGACAATCGGGTTCGATGTAATTTTCAGACGTTTTATTCCAGAGCACAGCATGATTGATAGCAGCAATACTGTGCGGCGCAAACATTTTTACTGGGTATTGTTAAGCTGCAAACGAAGCAAGTGCATGTTGCTCAGGCATCCTGGATGGCCCAACAAAGTGTTAACCAGCATTTTTAGAGTACATTGTCAACACTGATACTTTGTGCTACAATGTGCTTAGTTTTTAAAGCAGGCTTTCTCAGTTAATCCACCGTAGGGTCAAGTGGTTCCCCAGATGATGTTCTAAAAAGCGAATGCCGGCTGGCAGAACGCTGCCCGATCCTAGAACAGCTGTAGCTAAAATGGGGTACAGGGGTCTTTCGTGGCATGCGTTCACGCAGCTGTCAGCTCTATGCAGTGACTCTTCCCGATGTAACCAGGCAGTTTGGCAAATCCTTCGTACTAATGCTGTGTACGAATCGGCGTGTCGGAAACCTCGGCGCACTGGCGTGTTTTCAAATGTGGTAGCTACTGGGTCGTCACTTTAAATAGTTTCTACTCCACATAGGCACTCGAGATCGCATTTAACCTCTTGCGGAGCGATTGCAAGATTCTTACCTTGACTGACACTTTTGAGATAATCTGGATATATAAAGAGTTTGGGTGTTTGCCAGGAACCGTTGTCGTCAATGGTGAATCCTAGACAACGGATATTTTTATTCCCGCGCTGACTAATGTGAAGCAGTGTGTCAAAGTTGGTGCAAATACAAGCGGGATATGTATCGAAGAATTCTTCTAATCACTCTTTTTTCTTTAGTGGTACAATGGTGGTGCATGTTATCAGACATTGCGCGTAAAACAAAACGAATAGTGAACCCAGGACCCACGACATCCACGACAATCCGACTAACTGCTTGCGTTCTTTGAAAGGGAAAATTTGCTCCGACGAACCCGTTGTTCTGAACACTTCTTTCGTGCGCAAGTAATAAACCAATCGGAGAAACAAGCAACCAGCCCAGCTACCAGTGCAGATGAAACCTAGCCTAAGTAATACGCTTCCAAATGTAAAGTTACTGGTGCTCAAACTTGTGTTGTAGAGGCCCAGGTCAGGCTGCTTAGAAAATATATTCCACAATTCTGTAACAGGTGTTGTCGGAAGAAAAAAAGATGTCATTCGGCTCGCGGAGTAATACGAGCCCGACAATATTGAGATATATATTCATAATTCAATAAAAGACATAGTACCTATTAGATACCTATCAGATGCTTTTTGTGAAAGAAGCGGTAATGGTTGCAAGAGGACTATACACTCCCCTACTAGATGCCTTGTCACAGGCTGAGCTCTCAAAAAAGCCGCATCCCACAACAACCTCTTGACCCCTTAGGCAAAACCATTCGCTTGGCGGGCAGTATTGGTGTTCTTCATAGGAGCAAGGGAAAAACCCATCCTTTATAATACTGACTTATGAGTTACGTAATGGCTTCAGGACACCACAAATGTCGACCTGAAATGAAGATGTGTGCGCAACAATCAAGGTTGCCGCTGAAGCTAACTCGAAGTTACCGCGCAAGACGCTTGCCATGTTTTTCGCGAATGGTTCTTTGCACAAAACAATGAACGGTCGGTAACCAGAAACAAGAATCCTGTATAACACGTTCTCAAAATCTTGAGGTCTAGGGAAGCCGGTTCCCACGATTGTGGTTAAGTTTCCAAACACGTCTTTAGGAGCTTAAGAAACAGATGGGCTGAGGCACACAGCTCTAACTTCTAAAGTAATGTGTCGTAAACGCGTCGTGGACACATATTTGAGAGCACCTTTAACGTTCTGAATGGTGTGACATTAGGCACCTTGCTGTGCTATGAGTAAACCAAGCGAAATAAAAACGGCCGAAATAATTTGGGCGGTTGGAAGTTTCAGGGCTGCGAAAATTCCCAGTCTTGGAAGATGAAATTCTCTTCATCCAAAAAAAGAATCCTGAGAGCAAGTGAAGTTTTTTTTGTATGGGGAAGAAACAAAAAAAGAAGATTCTATCTTCGTCAGCTACGAACGGTGCGGTTCGGGTCCTTCTCGAAACATATGCTGGAAAATAAAATAAAGACATGATAAGGACGTAAGAGAAAACAATTACCTTGCGAACGAGTTGATTACAAGTGAAGTGCGTGATTGGCGTAATAAAAACCTATTCAGTGAAATAAAATTACGCAAACATGCTGACCATTCTATAAAAGCCCCTTTATCCTAGAATTACGAGCAACGACCAGAGCATTTTTTTAAATTTGGGACTCAGCGAGGATTTTAGGTATTTGCACAAGTATTGTTATTTTGTGGTTTTTGAAAACGTTTATGTTAGTTACATCCCAGTACTTGATGTTGCCCACTTGCATACCAGATTTCGTATTCACAGATGCAAGCAATCCCCTGTTTGACATATATTTCTCCCTGGATGACGAAAATAATTATTTCAGGCTAATCTTACACTCCGGCTCAAACACAGCAAAAGAATACGAAAGCATACCAAAGGAAGCTACATTTAAATTACCGCTGATCTTAAATGTTTTATTCATACCTACACGCCCGGCCTTTTCGATTCCAATGTTTAGCACAACTGGAACGTGTTTAAAAGTTGTTTTAAAAGTCAAAAGATCCGTTTTGCTGTTCTCTCAAGTAAGCAACGCTCACCTTGCTTTGTATCTTAACTAAACAAGGATAAACATAAATAAACGTTTGTATTGTGTCCCAAAACGCCAGAAGGAGCCATCCCGCCGCAGCAAATACGAAAATATTTCAGCCGCTCATTGCAAAGCCCCAAAAGAAGCAAAAGTCTTTTATGAATAGCACGACCCCAACGCTTCTCTACAAAAACACAAAGAAGTCTTTTGAAATAGCTAGACTGAATTAAAATATACAGTAATACCTCGTTAACTGGAACTCATACCTTAAAAAATCGGCTACGTCAAAATTTTGCACGGCACCGAACGATTTCCTTTACGTCCCATGTATTTATTTCCCTTTATTACGAAGTATTTTTGGGCCATCCTTCGGATATCTCGAAATCTTGACTGAGAGTGGAACAAAAATTTCGCTACTGCGGATTGTTTTACATGATTCGCGCGATATTGCTGCGCCTAAGTCCCTGAATTTTTTTCTCGTTTAGCCGCACCTACCACAAAGCCGTTGTTTTCCCCGAACGTGAAGTCTGAGCCAAGAGGTAGATCAACTTCGTCAAGGAACCCTGTGGCACGTCGTGTTACTGTAGAGACATGCGCAGAGGTACAGCGTACTAGAAGATAGAGGATTTTCGTGCGGGTAAGAACCCAATGAAGAGAGCGGATCCCTTTAGCGATATAAAAAATGTATTGAGTGAAGGCGTTCCCCAGAGAACTCCATATTTCATGGCAATTCGCGCAGCTTTGCTTATCTCAAAAATGCGCTTATTCCAAAATATTTTCCCGTTTTGACTTTTTCGAGTTAACGAGGTATTCCTGTATTTCTTTTGCATATGCTACAAAGAGGCCATGTACAGTGATGAATTTTCGTTTGCTAACGTAGGTATTTGAAAAGTTGCTTGTAAATTGTACCACTGCTGTTTCACCGCAATTAGGTGACTAACATTAGAACAATAAAAATGTTGCAAATATTGCTGTGAGTATTAAGACGTTCATCGTAACCTTAAACCTGCTTTCAGTTGTAGAATTAATAACCTAATGCCAGTTTGCTAAAGAGGTAATTGAACTCATTTATAATTCTATAGCACATTTCTTAAAATTTTTGTGGTGTACCGCTGCAACAATCGATTTGAAGGTACATGTCCTCTCTTCACGTGTCAAAATAAGAACTCTTCCTTAAATGACTGGCCTACCAGGTTAACTGGCTCGTAAGCTGCCTTGTATTTCGTCTCTTCTTTTTGTGATAATTTTGCGAGTTTTGCAATCATTTCGTCCAGAACACCTGCCTCATCACGGAGGTTTTCTCCGAATGCCCCTCCCGGGTCCTCTTCGGAGTCCGCCACCGTGAAAGGTCACCGCAGATCGAGTGACGCCGATACCGGTGATCCTGACATGGTTCCCCCTGCCGAGAAGCGCCTCGCGGCCTCAATGGAGCCCTCACCGGTCATCGTTGGCTAAGAGAATACTAGTTATGTTACTTCTAAAGGAGACAATGCCAGTGACGCTACTTCTAAAGGAGACGATGACATGATTGTTGGTGGCAGCGAACTTGGCGAAGAGATGACTAACGTCGATGAGGAAGGCTTTAAGGTCGTGAGCCATCGCAAAAAACGCTCAGTCGGCATACCTGTGCTTGTGTGCCCGGCTAAAATTGATCAAGACCTCAGAAAGGTGAACCCCATTGTCCTATTCTCAGCCTTCAAGACTTTGCTTTGGAAAGCGCCTATTCGCAGCAGGTTCACTGCTCAGGGTGCCTTGCTCCTCGACCTAGCGACGGAAAAGGAGGTGGATGTTTCGTTGCGAAGCGACCAAGTAGGACGAATCGCCATTTCTGCCTGACTCCCACACTCCTACGTGCAGAACACATGCATCATAAAGGGTGTGCCCAAGTGGTATACGGAGGAGGACCTACTTGAATAACTCAGGCCTCAAGGTGTACTGCACGTGAGAAGAATTCTGCGTCGAAGGGACTCGTCGGTGAACGAATGAAAGACCACTCCATCTGACGCTGTGGTATTGTCGTTCGCGCCGAACACTGAACGGCCGACAACCATCAACCTTGGATTTACAAGGCATGAAACGGCTGACTACACGGAGACGCCTCCTCGTTGCTTCACGTGCCAGCGTTTTGGTCATGTGGCAAAATCCTGCAGAGGAGATCAGCGCTGTAAGCGATGTGGCGGCCCGCATGACTTCCGGAAATGCACGGCGGGTTTCACTTGTGCCAACTGTAGCGGCGACCGCCCTGCAAGTTACAGCGGCTGCCCATTTCGAGTCAGCGCTCTGCACTGGAGGAAAGCCTTCATCGAGGGACCCAAATCCTCTCCAGCACTATTGACACCTCCCGACAAAGACAGCTTCCCGGCCCTCAACGCACAGGAAGCCAACAATGAATCCAACACGACGGAAAATCCGGGAAGTGTTCAACCACCGGAGTCACGAGAGCCCCCTCCTCGATCACCTCATCTCGGCGCGGAATTCAAGGCTGCGTAAGTTCAAAGGGGACGTGAACGATATGCCAACGTCTTGAAGGAGCGCCGTGTTCATTCTACGGAAACTATGATGGCGGACGGTAGGAATGTTATACGAGCCCTTTTTGCAGCCCTCCGGTCCCATCTTGCTTCTATGGCCCCAAGCTTTTTAAAAACCTTTCTTGAGACCATGCTCAGCTTGGAACCAGTAATATTGGGATTATCTGCGACGCTCCTGCCAGAGCATGATGTCTCTGCTTAAGCAACCGGCGGCCACAAAGACAAAATCAGTGCCCTTTATTATGTAATGGAATTGTGCTGGGCTTACCTGTCGATTGGCTGAGCTAAATCTATTCCTCAAAGAGTCACAGATACCAATATTAGTTTTGACGGAAGCCGGATTATTACGGAAAAGATCACTTTCCGGTTACGTTCCCCATAAACATCCCAGCCTTCCCACTTTTCCACATGGGAGCGCCGCTTTGTATGTTCGACGTGAAGTTCCCCACGCCGTAATATCTGTTCGGGACGTTTGCTCAGACGTCGCCGAAGTTGTGGCTGTGAGCTTGCAAATAGGCTCCAAGAAATTCAGCATTGCATTCGTTTACGTCCCACCACGGAAAAAGGTAGATGTGAAGTTGTTCGTGGAGCAACTCTGCGACCGTTGCTCAGCCCCGCGTATTATATGTGGATATTTTAATGCGCACCATCCGCTGTGGGGTGATAAAGCGACAGATGCTCGAGGAAAATATCTTGCAGACGCCGTTGATAGGCTGGACCTCTGTGTTGCAAATGATGTCACTCCAACATTCTTCAGGCCTCCTAGTGCTACGAGTGCCATTGACTTAACCCTGATTTCCACTGATATTCAGTTAGGGTGGAGAGTGGCGCCAGACCGAAAGGGTAGTGATCATTACCCTATCTTTATTGACGCAGCAGGATACCGTCTACGGGCCTCTAAGATTGTCCAGGTTGTCAACTGGGACAAGTACCGATCGGAATAAGAAGTGGCTTCTGGCAACGTATTAGACACCATTACAGCAAGCAAGGAAGCAGCGACCACGCTGCTTAAGATTCCTAGGCACTTCCCGGTCCCTGACTTAAAGCTTAAAAACCTCTGTGCGGCACGAAGAAGGGCGGAGCGTCAGCGTACGCGGAAGAAAGATTTGGCATCGAAGACGAATTTCAATAGGTTAAATTTAGCCATTAAGCGATACACAAACTCTGGCGAAACCAATGGGCGGCATTTTGCGCAACATTAAGTGTATTTACTCCATCGCCACGTATCTGGGGAGTGGTGAACTCCCTTCTTGGGAAAACTCGCCCTGCCAACCCGTTTCTGGCAATGGCTCTAATCAAAGGCAAGACTTTACCATCTCTGGCTGAGGAGTTTGCTGAAGTGTACGCATCTTCGACATCACCATGCGGAACAGACGTGTCACTGCAATTACGCAGTAGTGCATCAACGGCTTGCGCTTACTCCTCAGTTTCAGCACTGGATACCCCATTCACGCTGAGGGAGCTTCAAACAGCCCTCGCTAACTTACGCAAACTGTGTGCAGCTGGCCCTGACGGCATCATGAACCAAATGCTACTTAACTTGCCATTGGAGTTCCAGCATAGTCTCCTAGAATTGTTTAACCATATTTGGACGACAGGCGACATTCCGTCATCGTGGAAGCTGGCCTGGGTGGTACCGGTGCCTAAACCTAACAAAGATACAGCAGATCTCTCATCATACAGGCCGGTGTCGCTTACTTCTTGTGTCTCAAAGCTCATGGAAAACCTAGTCTGTGCCAGACTGATGCGGTGGCTTGAGCATCGGAAAAAGCTTCCTGCCTGCATGACTTCCGCCAGCGGCTGAGCGCCCAAGACAGTGTATTGGATTTGGTCAGCTACTTGGAACATAATAGAGCTTATGGCTTGTCCACCATTGCGGTGTTTCTTGATGTGGCTAAGGCATACGACTCTGTCTTGCCAAGTGCTATTTTGAGTCATCTGCAAGAAATGGGGGTGACAGGACACCTACTCCACTTCATTCGAGTCTTCTTGACCGACCGCTTCATGCAGGTGCGGATAGAGAATGTTTTTAGTTAAAAAAGAAGTGTAGTACGAGGCGTACCAGAGGGCAGTGTTCTGTAGCCCATTCTCTTCAATGTAGCCATGTCTTCCCTGCCTTCTACGCTGAAGAGTCATCGGTCAAAAGCTCGTCTGTGAATATATGCGGATGACATCTGCATCTGGCTCACCGGATACCAGACAAAGCGATTGCGTGTAATAGCACAACATGCTGTTTCATCTGTTCAAGCGTATCTTTCAACAGTAGGGCTGACTATATCAGAGGAGAAATCGTGTTTTGTTCTATTTCCTGGTGTACGACGCCGGTCTGCGCGTCTCAGGATAGAACTGAATGGCATCGCCATCTGACAAGCTAATCATGTTCGATTTCTAGGAATTGTTCTCGAACATAGGTTGAATTGGCGAAAGGCCGTCGACTCTATGGTTTCCTCTGTGGCGCCTAGACTTAATGTACTGCGGAGAATTGCCGGTGTGACGTGGGGAAATCACCCAGCCTCTATGGTCAAGTTGCACGAAGCCTTTATTTTGAACCGCATGCTTTATCAGCTTCCTCTCATATCGCCTTCAGAGACACAATACGAGCGGTTGGAATCTTTGCACAGGAAAGGGCTTAGGCTGTCTCTTGGCGTCCCTCAAGCAGCTGGAAACAACAAGATCCTCCACGAGGCGCAGTCAACACCTTTTCGTCTTCAGGCGTCTCAACATTTGCTTATGCAAGTGCTGCGCCTCGGAGAAACAAGTGCTGGCTTAGCATTACTGCGCCATCTACGATTAAGAGTAGAGTCTCGTGCTCATGCAACACTAAACACTCTTGGAGTGCTGTGTCCCAAATGGCCTTGGAAAAGGGCTACTTTGGACCCGCCTTGGTCCCACGAGAGTGTGGATTGTACATTGACCATCCCTCATATGCGCTCGAAGCGTTGTACACCTATTGCTGAAGCACGATCGCTGGTGCTGGAGCATTTGGAACGGGAATACGGGGACTCTCTGCACATATACACTGATGGATCGGTTGAAGCAAAAAGTGGGGTGTGCGCGGTGGCTTTTTTCATACCCAGTTTGAACATTTCGTGGGCTGCCAGGGTGACGCCTTTGGTTTCATCTACAGCGAGTGAGTGTGTTGCCATGGAAGCTGCGTTGCGCCAACTGTCATCGTTTGAAAGGCAAAAAGTCAAAATATTCAGCGATTCAAAGTCATCCGTTCACCTATTGAAGCGGGGTATACCTGTTGAAAAGACCTGTCAGCGATCCCTACTTCTACTGAAGCGGCTTAAGCATGAAGGCTTCACCGTGCAATTCCAGTGGATCCCGTCGCACGTCGGTGTAGAGGGAAACGAACATGCTGACAGCTTAACCAAGGACGCGTTATCTTCTACAAGGACGGTGCAAACGCGGTGCGATTTCCAACGCATACAGAAACAGACCGTTCGCGAGCACTTTAGGCAGCTGTGGCGACCAGTACATCAACCATTGGTGACGAAGGGCCGGAAAAGAGCCGAAGCCTGTCTGCTCCACCGCGTAAGAACAGACTCAGCCCGTACACAGGCTTGGCAACATAAAATCAACATTGTTTCATCCCCTTTGTGCCCCTCGTGCAGTGTGACTGGTGACATTGATCACTTCACTATGAACTGCTCCAAAACCAACCCTGAGTGGACGAACTTTTTTCGTGATCTCCAGAAGTTAGAAGTGCCCCATGCTACATCGGAGGACAATATTTTTCCTAGGAACCACTGGATTGTGCGAAGAGATGTGTCTCATCTCCTACTCGGATTCTTGCAGTCCACAGGAATAAGTGAGGTGTGGTGACATTGCGTGTCTGTTATTTTAGGACTAAGTGATGTGTTATGACTTTGAGAGATTTGATATGGTATTGGGGACGATTAGGCGGAGCAATTGCCGGCAGCTATGCAAGGCTAAGTCCGCCTTATTCAACAATACTTACTACTACTACTACTACCAGGTTAACTTTCACGGCTTCGTAAATTTCAGAGCACGTCATTTATTCCAACCTCGTGCGACTCGTTGAGTCTAACTCGTTTTTAGACTACATTCAGCATTACTTTGGGAAACGTATTTTTGCGAAAGGAACATAAAAATGTACACATTACATTTCACCACCTCTATATCGCCGTTTCTTTGAAGATTCCACCTCAGTAACTTTCGAAACAGCAGTTGATAAAGTTTCTTATCGACTCATATTCTTAAGCACCGTAGCCCAAAGACTGAACCTATTGCATTGTTTGACTATGATTCTTTTTAAACCACTGTACCCAATTTGTTCTATCTTCCTTGGGAAACACGTACGAAACTCACATATATCACCTTATACACTTGCAAAACCAGGCAGTACGCCCGGTTACATTCAATCCTGCTCAGACATCTGCCCTCCCAATCTACCGAAATCTGAACATTCTTCCGCACACATACTCACTCTAATTAACGCGCTACTTCTAATTCATCGAATTCGAAATAAAGGCATTGTCGTTAATAATACTTCTGCCCCACAATTACTAAACCCCAATATTACCAGATTCACGCAACAAAACAATGAGCTACTACCAAAAGTGCGCACTAATTACGGGAGACAAACAGTCCTCTTTTCAAGAATAATAATTTGGAATTCATTGCACACAAACATGACATTCATCAACTCTGAACGCTTATTTAATAAATGCTCAAAAAATTACTTCTGGTCAACAGTTTGCCGTTAATCAATGTCGATTACCCTTGCTTTATTACGTCTAACCTGTTCTTTAAATATATCTGTTTAATTATTTTGTATTGATGTTTTTTGTTGTTTGCCAAATAACGCTTCACTGATCTCTCTAACGCTCTGCTGCCTGTGTGTGCGTTTCGTTTGTACTCAGCACAGGAGGCCCCCTGGACAGTGTAAACTTTGAGACCACCTTCAGTAATAATAATTGCCATTGTGCTTTTTTTATTTTCAATTATTTTTCAATAAAACCTGAAACCCTGAAAGCTGAAAAAGATAGGTAAATTCCATAACAGTAGTTTATTTACATATTTCTGTTTAATCGCCATGGTGTCATTGCACACCGCTACAAACGGCCCAATACCAGCACCCTCATTCTAGGGTATTGTGTACAAAAAATGAGTCGCCGCGATATGAGATCAACAAAAAATTGCAATTTCCTGTTTCTAACTTACTGTGTACCTGCTTCAAATTTAAAGATAACCACACCAGAGAATGGGTTTTGACATGCGCACCCACGCAAGGCATTCGGTCAGTACTAAAATATATACACTTGAGAAAATACAATTCTGCGCTACCATACGTTTTTTGTTCCTGGCAACCAGTAAAACAATCTTCCCGCGCACCCATCTTAATAAGCTCTGGAGTCACTGACCTCCCCGAGCTGAATAAAATAGCCACATTAGGATTTGACTGTGAGGCACGTGCATAAGAAAGCCGGTAAAAGGTTGCAAGAATACTGCTACCTAAAAATTGACTCAATGCAAGCCGGCCTCGACAGAGATTCTGGTCTCGAAAGTGACTTTTCGACAATACTCTCAAACCAAAAATGCAATTAAAACTGTGGAAGGTACCATCCCAAAACAATCCTACGCCTCGCAGTAAATTACCTTATGACACGTGCGAGGACTTGTTTATTCAGAACGTCCGCGTAAGGCTCATTTGCAAACATACCAAATGGGTTTATTTAGTGTACGTTGCTGTTACACACGTGTCAAGGAATATTAGGTCACGTGTGAAGTACACATCCGCAATTCAAATGCTTTTGTAATGAGTGTGTGTAAATCTTGTATACTCTCGTGGTGCGGCGTCAAAAAAAATGTATTTGTTACATGAAGTAAAACATTCTTCCTTCTGAAAAGAGTGAATGGCCTAAACAAAAGGCCAGTATAATCTTTGGAGAAAAAAAAAAAAACAAGAAGTTATGGGCACCGGCAACAAAAATATTTTAATTGTAGTCATACCGCCGATTTATTGCCGGTGCGAACTTCGTGTTAAAAAATATTCTTGTTTCGAGAAACAAAGCAGTTGCTCGTCAATATTCAAGCATTCTGGCCAACATTGTTAACACTAATTTCGAAGCTGGTGGTCTTTCTTGTCTGCCAGACGAAGAAAAAGCGGACCATGTATTCAAGAAGGTTTTTTTTTCCTCGTGTAGCCGCCGTTCAATACGAGCCCTGCCTATTTGCAGGAAACTGACAAAGAACCTATGGTAATTCGCTTAATTCTTTTTGTCAATAAAATTTTCTGTAACCACTCAACACTATGTCGTCCACCCTAATTGCTCCACCAAAGTTTAATAAAATTTACTGATACGTATAAAGCCCATATTATATGGGTCTTGGTGCTATACGGCTTTATTCAATTTAAGAAACTGTTTGTTGCGAGAAACGACTAATTAAGGTTTGCAAAACTCTAATTATTTGGAATCCATGGCTCATTCGTTGACACTATTCAGTTCCTTGTGTGACAGAACCCACTTTGTCGGAATTGCATGCGCGTTTCCTTTTTCTTTTTATAATTTTCAATGTGTTCCTTAAGTATGCGTTCTGGGGCCACTTTATTTTATATAAATTACCGCAATGCGTTTTTTTTTCATCTCCAAGAAGCTCTAAGCTTCTTGGAGCAAAGAAGCTCCAAGCAAGCGAAGCGGTAAGAAAAAAAGTGGTAGCTTGGGCGTCTGCGGCTGACAGTCCTTGCGACGCGATGAATGACCTAAAATATGTGCACAGTCGAGCTTTACCTATGAAACGCAATATCCCTGTAAACTAGGCTGACAAAAAACGGGATTCGGAATACGAGTAAAACTGGAAACCCGACATAATTTCACTGACAATACCTTGGGTCACGATAATACTCGTTTGTACAAAGTCGTCTGATAAACTGTTCATCACCATGGTGCAATGAATACCTTGCTTATTTTCTATTCTCGATCCTACATTCGCGACAAAATAAAATTAACATTGGGGGTTTTTATGACCAAAATGGTTTTATGCCCGTGTAATATTGCCACCCGAAAAGCGGGCATAGTTGTTATTATTTTTGTTTGCCAAATTCCAAATCAGTTTCTTTTGTTTTTATTCTAACCGCTACGATCTGTTAAGAGTTATTGCAAATATCATTGTGTCCCAAACTCGAGCGTACGACAGCCACATGTACTGTATAGCTTTTTTATATTATTGTACAGCGCCTACTTCTTGTTGCAGTCGTCCTATTCATTCACTTCGGTTCTATTCGCCCCGAGAAAACACTGCAACTCTCTCGAACGAAGTGGCAGTAACGCCGCTTACTCGCCAGCTCGCCGCCAAGACAATACCAAAATAAAAGCTCCGCGGCTCAGCTTTCACCGAAGCTTCGAGTTCTTTCGAGGGGCTGAGCGTAGCTTGGTCAGTGCTAAAGCGCGCTGATAATTGCCGAGGGCAGAAAGAGGAAAGTGGTTCGCTGGATGGCGGCAGGAGCGTTGTGCGTTGTGCCCTCTCTCTCCGCGCTGGCACAGTAATAAATATAGATGCCGCGCCGAAGAAAATCCGCTACGTCTGGACTTTGTGATGTGACAATGGCTTCTGCCAGTTTGTGCACCACACCATCAGCGACGCGTGCCATGTAGTACTCCAACGTAATCCCGGGCCTCGAACCACCGTGATCATCTCCGACAGTCAGGCCTACCACGAAGCCACGCTTCCCAGGTCGCCGAATCGCCTCCGTAGGGCGATTCCACAAAAATAGGTCGTCCGTCACATTTACTTTTACACGGGGGTATACCACTTGTGAAGTGCCCAGATGGTTGTTCAATGGAATCTGTCGCTCATTTTATGCAGTGTATCAATCGCGTTTGAAATTACAAACGTGAATGCGTTTTCCAGCCGGCGGGAAGCGTTATTGGCGACTGGCTGCGCACGTGCGCGTTGGCCTCATCTTGGCACTTCGAATTTGGGATGCTGACGTGGCCTACTCGCGCCTGGTCGCCGAATAAGAAACCGTCATCTTTGACATGTAGCGGCACTTCGTCATCGACAGCAAGTTCCCACCATCATCATCATTGGCCGCTACCTCCATCGTCAGCAGCACGTGGCCTCGACATGCACGACGATCCACGCGCCAGAGAACAATCAGGCTACTGCACTGCTCGGCCGCGTTCCACGGGCGCTCTCAGAATCGCGGGGCTTCTGCTGCCACCGAATCCTCCTCTGTAAATAAATGTAGGGTCAGCCGCACGACCACATCGGCGCCCGCATTAACTGGTGACCCGGACGTCGGCAGTATGGAGCCCCACTTCGCTTGCCCTCTGCTGCACTACCCGGCCTTCGAGCGACGCTACCCCCGAGCCTGATTCATAAAAATGGAAGCGCACTTCTTCAACCACCGCATCGACTCCAGACTGAGCGCTACCGCATCAGCACCGCCCTGCTTTCAGCCGACCTACGCTGTGAGCCGCTAAAACATGGTGAGCCGCCAAACGACACGCTACATGCCTACGTGATGGCGCGCCTCGGCTCAAGTCTTTCCGCCACAAGGGCGCTGCATAGCCCCCTTGCACGGTTACCTCGCACGACGTACCGCACGATGGAGCGGGAACCGTGCTGAACTGCTTGCAGCCTCCCTGCCGCCCAGAGGACGACCCTCCGACCCAAGAGTGAAGAGACGTTCTACCACCACCCGGCTTCGCTGAACGTCATTCTACGGGCCACTCCAAGCCTGCTGCGCGAAGCCACTCCACTCAAAGTGCTCACGCCACAGCACTCAGTGCAGCGACCTTGCCACCCCACCCACCGCTCTTCCCTAAGAACCCCGCGGTATGGCTTATGCAGATGGAGTGCTTTTTCGACCTGTACCACGTCATAGCCCAGGAGGACCGTTACTCACTGATGTACGAGCTGCTACCATCAAGCTTACCTTCCACCTCGCCGGAGCCTGGAGCCCACCCCTACGACAAGCTCAGGACCGTCCTCCTGACGCACTACGGTCGGTACCTCAAACTGCCCACGCCAGCCGCCGCACCAACTGCACCTACCCTGTCGGGGACCTTGTTTTTAACACCAGCACGCTGGCGTAGGTGGAACCGCCCTGTGATGACACTACTACTACAACCACGCTATGCCTAGCAGACGGCAGCTAGCGGCAACGTTGAACGACTGCGCCTCACACCCCAGCAGTCTGTTGCCCACTGTGTCTACGCTGCCTGCCTGCTTTGCGGAAGCACCGGGCTGGCGCCTGAACACACCGCTGGTACCACCTTAAAACAAGCGGAATCCGTGGATTTAAGCGCAGTTTATGCACCCACTACGGCATGTTTACCTTCGCAACAGGAGATGCTAGTTCAAGACGCTGCTTCACGACGCACCTCCATCATATGTGATGTGGCTGGCGAGTCCACTAAACCTTACCTGCAGTCGCCGAGAAGAACCAACGAGATGCACACTGCGTTACTCGTAACCGACCACGTAAAATGCGCATCCTCCGACAAGCTCTTACAGCCCCTACAACCTTCCCTTACCAGAACGCCGATGGGAAGGATGGTGTCGCCGGCAACCCTATAATCCACTCCATGAACCCCCTCCAGAAGAATCTAGGGGCAGCTTTACCTTGCCAAGAAATGTTATGTGGCTGCCGAGCTTGCGAGACACAAATCCCACATGTCCACAGGGTCAGCAACAAGATCCACCTGACGAAAACGGACCCTCTCCGGTCTTGAAGCTGCCCCCACCAGCTCGCATGAGCGCCGTAGTGCTTAAGCGTCGCCGTCGACGTCGCAAGCGCCGACAACGAAGGCGGTCTTCTGCGCCGGCCAAAACAGCAAGACGTTTACGACAACCACCGGCTTCGGCAATGCAAACGCCGGACACCTGTGCGCTGGATTTATCAGGGTTGTCACGAAAATGAAAACCTGCTTTCGACTTCCGCAACATGCAGACGCCGCAGTCATCATCCGCGTCACCTCCCGGTTCCGCGTAAAGCGTACCTGTATATGCTTCGCCTGAATCTATCCTCCCCAACTCAACTACGACGAATCAGGCATGCTGCTACTACACGGGCACACTCACGTCGCAGGACGCTACCCTTCTCATCACCCGTTTCATCACCCGTACCATCACCTGCGGGACTGTGGACACCCGCGACAGCCTGACATCGGACCAGCCGATTTGTCAGTTTGGTCGAGGCTCATATTGAGTGGAAGCTGGGTTCGAGAATTTAAAAAGGATGTTTAATTGACTGAAAAAACTGGGATTACATACGTAGACAGAGGAGCACTCAAAGAAAGCGTCTGACGCGTGGCTCAGGCGTGGGGCGACTCTGTTGGGCGAACAGAACACACACGCACCACGCGAGAATCCAAATCTCGCACCATACACACTTGGTGGTGTAAACATCCGGCCGCGGTCGCTGCGCCGGTGGTGGTTTCAAGTGCTTCGTGTTCCGAGCCCGGTCCCCTCGGCATGCCGCCGGTGTCTGCTTTCGTTGTCGCCTCTCGGCGCAAGCATTCTCGGCGCGATAATTATCCGATGCTTCGGAGACGGCTGACACACCCCTCCTTAAAATTGTGCCGGTCCTCAGGCACAAGCGTCCGCGTGGAACGGCGTTAGTTCACGGGTGTCGTGGTCAGGTTCTCTGTACCTCCGCAGTTGCTCGGCGTGTACGGTTTTCTTATTGAGTTTCCCTTCGATGTTGAGAACTCTAGTTATTGCTGCCATGTTAGACGAGATTACAGCAGTTAACCTATATGGGCCCTCATAGCGAGCATCGAGCATGTGGCGAGCGCCAATCTCGAGCAGGACGAGTTCTTCTTCATGAAATTGAGGAGTTCGACGCCTTGCGTAGTAGCGGATAGTAGCCTCTCGTTGGCTGCTCTCGAGGCCTTCCTTCATGTTCTCACGTCCCTTCGCGAGTTCGCGAAGACGCTGTCCTTCTTCGATATGTCCTCTATTGTGCCATGGTTCAGGTCTCCGGGTATCCTGGGGTTGTAACTGTGCATGAGCCAGAAGGGGCCCCTGCTCTCCGTGGCGGTTTTTCGTGACATTGGTGGCGAATGTTGTATTGGGAACTTCCCTCTTCCATGCGTAATGTTTGTTATGATCTTCCGCAGCACCTGCTTGAGAGTTCCGACCATTCTCTCGATTAGTCCGTTTGTACTGGGGTCAGTACGGGGGAAGGTTACATGAGTAATTCCCGGCCTATGGTGAAGCTGCGCCGTCCAAACGGACGGCGCAGCTTCACGAACTTGAACCCTTTACACGTTACAGTGACGGTTATGGCTGGCACTCCAAATCGTGGAATCCACCTGTTCGTTAGGAAGTCGATGTAATGCGCTGAAGATGTGCTTGTCACAACGACGGCGTCCATGTACCTTGTAGCGTGGTCGATGCCCACAAGACCGTAGCCATCGACACCGTCGAGCGGTCCCATGTGGTCCAAGGAGATCACGACGTAAGGTTCGCTGGGTACCTTCCTTGGGTTCAGGCATCCTTCGCTTCGACTGGTGCGGGAGTTGATTCTCTGACACGTGTCACAAGACTCGATGTACCGGCGTATGTCTGTTGCCATGAATTGCCAGACATATTTCGTCTGGATTAAACCTTTCGTTTTTTTCGATTCCGAGATGACCATTGTTGTCGTGGAATGTTGTGACAACGCTGTCTGTGAGAGCGGCAGGAACTACGACTCTCTTGCGTATGTGACCTTGTTCGATGAATTTCCTGGTCAGAATTCTGTTTTCTATTTCTTAATTGGAGAGCTCGTTAAACGCCTCGGATCGAAACCGCTGGCAGTCTGGGTCTTGTTCCTGGAGCTCACGAAGGCGACTGTGCCTGCTCACAATGACCGTTAGGCAGGACAGGTTGCAGGGAGAAATTTCACCACTGCTTTGCGGCTCGGTGTCGTCTGCCTGTCTGGAGAGGGCATCTGACGCGACGTTCTGGCGTCCCGGTCGGTGCTTGACGTCAAAAGTGTACTCCGCGAGGTCGAGAGTGCCCCTTGCGAACCGGCCATTGGTCGCTCCTTTTTGCACGAGGTAGGAGAGGCAGAAATTGTCCGTGTGGACCGTGAAACGTGGGCCTCCTCGAAGATATATCACGAATTTCTCCGTGACTGCCCAGTGTAGAGCCATGCATTCTAGCATGTTAGAATGGAGACAGTGGTCGTGCTTGTTCAGTGATCGCCTCGCGTACTCGATGATTCGTTCCTTCCCACCCTGCACCAGAGACAGCACAGCTGCCAGCCCCGTCTGCGGAGCATCAACGTAGACGTGGGTCTCACAGTCAGGACGGAAATTAGCCAGGATCGGGGGTTATTTAGCATTGTCATGAGCAATCCCCCCAAGAGACCAACTTCCCGAAGAAGCCTAGCAGAAGAAGAGGAGGAAAAGGGAGACATGGATAATGTGATGGGCAACCCCCTTAAGGAGGGGACTGGAAGAAGGAAAGGAAGAAGAGAGGCGCGTGGTCAGAGGATAGCGAGGAATGGCGACGCCTGCACCGAAGCTCTAGGCACAGAACCTGGAAAGCTAGGCGCCCAGCCGGCCTCCTGAGCGCGGCAACGACCGTGAGTGTAACAACGCACCCTTGGCGGCTTCAGAGACGACTTCCAGCGGGGCGACCTGGCTTGAACGCTCGGGCTGCGCACCCGAAACAAGGTCCACACGGCACCAGGGGCTACGCACCCTGGACTCTGGCAGCGTGTCCGGCAAGCCTCTCAAGTGTTCATCAACTACCGGACCCTAGTGTCTACAGCTGCAACAAGGAATGGACATCAAGTGTAAAGTGAGCGAAAGTTAACTGGGTATAGTGCTTGCGCCCCGAACATTTTACGCTACTGCAGTGAGGAGCGCTGTGATGCGCGGAGTCGCACGCGTTATTTTCGTTGCCTATTAAACGTCTCGTTTTTTCTGCGTTCAGTTTGCCCAGCTTATTGACGTGACAATTTTGGCGAGCCTGCCAGGATCCATCATTTTACATTGTCACTGTCAATTCAGCCGGGTGGATCATGAACCCAGAAAAACTGGTAGCCCTTACCGAGGCGCTAGGGTTGACGAAGGAGGCGGCGTTGGCAATGTATGAAAGAGCAGCCCAGGAGGAGCAGAAGAGAGCCGAACGAGAGCAGAAAAGAGCAGAGAGGGAACAGAAAATACTCGAACTTAAACTGCAGCTCGCATGAATATGCTTCGCAGGGGGCAGTAGTGCAGACTGGCGAAGCATCAGGTTCCGTATCACCTCGAGCCCCAAAGATCTGTCCCAAAAAGTTGATGGCGCCCTTCGATGAGAAGCGAGACGACTTGGATGCCTACCTGCAGTGGTTTTAGAGAATAGCCACCGGGCAGGGCTGGGAAAAGTCCGAATGGGCTACGGCCTTGAGTTTATGCTTGGCGGGGGAAGCATTAAGCGTCTACGGTCGAATGCCAGCTTCCGACTCTCATGACTATGACAAGGTGAAGATTGCCCTACTACAGCGATTTCGCTTGACGGCTGAAGGTTTTCGAGAAACGTTTAGACGCTCTAATCCTGAGGATCGCGAAACTGGTCGGCAGTTTGCTGCCCGACTCAGCAACTATTTTGACAGGTGGATGGAGCTTTCAGGAACTGAGAAAACTTATGCAGCGATCAGAAATCGTGTTGTCGCCGAACAATTTTTAAATTGTTGCAATCCCAAGTTAGTCGTGTTTCTAAAAGAAAAGCAACTGCATGCTCTCGACGACCTGGCCGAGTCGACTGACGGGTTCCTGGAGGCGCAGGGCATAAAAAACCTGGGTGGTACCAGAGATGAGATGAACCCGCAGCCCAACCCAAGTGCAAATTCGTTAGGACCGAGAAATCTTCGCGCCGGCCAGCACGCACCTAGGAAATGTTACCTATGCAACCGCGTGGGACATTTAGCAGCAGACTGCCGCAGTAATACAAGTGGTGGCAACATTACCCTAACTTGTCAACTCTGTCGCAAGAGGGGACACAAAACGGAGGACTGTAGATTTAGGCAGCAAGACAGAGTGGCTAGCATCGTTTGTCCTGAGGAAAGAACAGCAGTGCCACAACGGGAGGACAAAAAAATAAAAGAGGAGGAAGCACCGGTCGCAATAGCAAGCTCGACCACCAACCCATTCGACAGAATGCCGGTTGTGGAGGGAGAGCTTAAAGGTCAAAAGATTGCGGTGCTTCGGGACAGTGGAGCCAATGCTGTATTGTTGGGAAGAACCCTGGTGCCAGATGAAGACCTGACGGGGGAGTTTTTCACAATTATGTTAGTCGCCAGTACTGTGAAGTGCGTGCCAGAAGCAGTAATAGAAATTTCTACGCCCTATTATTCTGGACAGATTAGCGCCAAGTGCCTGGAAAACCCTTTATACGACCTAATATTGGGAAATGTTCCGGGTGTCCGAAACGTGGACAGTCCCGATCCTCAGTGGTTTGAGAGGGTACCAGTTCTAGAGCCAAGCGGTTCCGACATCGGTGCAGAACTACAACAGAAAAATGACAGTTCAACGCGCAAAGGGAACATCGAGGCAAAAACAGCTGCCATTAAACGTTCGACAAGGGTAGAAGCTGAGAAACTCGCACTTAAAGTTCCCACTATCGGACCGTTACAAGTTACCTTTAGTGAGTTATCGAAGCAACAGGAGAAAGATCCGTCACTGCAAGTTTGTTATCAACATGTTGGAGCGGAATGGCGACGAAACCGCACCGTGTACGAGTTCCAAATACGCGACGGACTTCTTTACCGAAGGTGTCAGTTTAGCTCTGGTCGAGGGGTCATACAGCTGGTGGTACCCCAAGGATTACGGCACACAGTCTTGGGATTAGCGCATGACAGCATAATGGCGGGTCATCAAGGGACAAGTCGCACTCTGGCCAGAATAGCTGAAGAGTTCTTTTGGCCTGTCATGCAAAGTGACACCAAGCGGTACGTCAAGTCCTGTGATGTTTGCCAACGGACTTTCCCGAAAGGCAGAGTAGGCAAAGCCCCTCGTGGATTAATGCCTACGATTGCCACACCGTTCCACAGAGTAGCCATAGATATTGTCGGACCAATAACACCATCTTCGTCTGACGCCAATAAAGATGTATTGACCTTGGTGGACATGGCCACGCGGTATCC
Source organism: Haemaphysalis longicornis (assembly GCF_048455015.1). Classification (NCBI taxonomy): domain Eukaryota; kingdom Metazoa; phylum Arthropoda; class Arachnida; order Ixodida; family Ixodidae; genus Haemaphysalis; species Haemaphysalis longicornis. The sequence goes on along the minus strand of NW_027526265.1, from coordinate 258,464 downwards.
AGAGGCGGTGGCACTCAAGACTGTGGACACGATTCAAGTTGCCGAGGCACTGCTGCAGATGTTTTCAAGGTACGGTATCCAAAGGAGATTTTGAGCGACCGAGGATCAAGCTTCATATCTGACCTAATGAGGGAAATAAACAGGCTAATGTCGATCCAGCAATTGCTGACAACGCCTTACCACCCTATGGCCAACGGGTAGGTAGAGAAGTTTAACGGCACGTTGAAGAAGATGATTAAGAAGATGTGCCAAGATAACCCCAAGCACTGGGACCGGTATCTCCCCGCCCTTCTTTTTGCATACCGTGAAGTGCCACAAACCTCTCTGGGATTCTCTCCTTTTGAGATGCTGTATGGAAGAACGGTGAGAGGACCCTTAGCCATCCTGAAGAAACTCTGGATTAATGAGGGATTACAGACTGAGGTGCAAACGACGTATACCTATGTGTTGGAGCTACGGGAGAAATTGGAAGAAACGTGCCGCATCGCTCACCAAAGTCTGGATCAAGCAAGGCAGAGGTACAAAAAGGCCTACGATCGCAAAGCAGTATCTCTACAGTTGAACCCCGGTGAGAAAGCCTTGGTCCTACTTCCCAGCGATAGCAATAAATTACTCATGCAGTGGAAAGGGCCATTCGTGATTACATGCAAGAGAAATGAATGGGACTACGAGTTGTTAGTAAACGGAAAGAAGAAACTCTTCCACATCAACATGTTGAAGAAGTAGGAGGAGAGGCGTCCCCCAACAAGGAACTGTCTAAGTACAGCTTGCATGGTTCTTGCTGAGTATCGGGATCATGAAGTACTCTCATATTCAGCAAGGAAGACTATGGGAGTAGAAAAAGTCGAAAAGTGCCCTTCCTTGAGGAAAAGTGAAGCACTAGAACTTCGAACTCTGCTCCAGAAATACGCTCACCTGTTTTCGGATGTGCCCGGAAGGACTACCATGCAAAAATGCAAGCTACAATTAACCTCGGACAAGCCTGTGCACGTAAAGCAATATCTGTTACCACTAGCAGTCCAAGCGGATATTGAAAGAGAGGTAGAATCAATGTTGACCCAAGAGATAATTGAACGGTCTGATTCTGCATATAATGCCCCTCTTGTTGCAGTGAAGAAACCAGATGGCTCGACGAGAGTGTGTGTAGATTTCCGAGGCCTCAACAACATTTTGGTCACCGATGGTGAGCCAATACCTGGAGTGGATGTCGTTTTCGCTAAAGTGGCAGAGAAGAAGTACTTTTCCAAGCTCGACCTCACCAAGGGATATTGGCAAATTCCTATGGAGGAAGAGTCGAAAGAAATAACAGCTTTCTCGTGCTCGTTGGGACTTTTTCAGTTTAAGTTTATGCCATTTGGGCTTAAAACAGCCGCTGCTACTTTTACAAAACTAATGAGGAAGGTGCTACAAGGCCTCCGTAACGTGGAACACTACATCGATGACATTTTGGTAGCCACGGACACATAGAAAGAACACGTCGAGACACTGGAAGCTTTGTTTCAACGACTACAAGAGGCGAACCTCACGATTAAGCCCACAAAATGTGAATCCGGGTACCAAGCCGTGACGTTCCTGTGACACAAATTAGGAATGGGAACTGTGTGTACCAAGGAAGATATCCTGGACAAGATAGAAGCTGCGAACCCACCAAAGACGAAGAAGGAGGTGCAGTCATTTCTGGGACTGACCGGATTTTACCGCGAGTTCATTCCCAACTACGCTAGTACGGCTGATCCCCTGGTAGAACTTTCGAGAAAGGGGTCGAGCAATACCATTAAATGGACAACAGAGTGTGCAGAAGCATTCGCGAAACTCAAGAGCTACATGGCATGGGCACCGGTGCTGTTAGCACCAAACCTAAGGAAGCCTTTTATTTTGCGAACGGATGCCTCAGACAAAGCTCTGGGCGCGGTTTTGATGCAAGAGAAAGATAAAAAGTTACATCCAGTCTGTTTTGCAAGTAAGAGATGAAATCAAGCAGAGAGAAATTTCTCTACCATAGGGAAGGAATGTCTGGCCTCGGTGTGGGGTATCAAAAGATTTCACATATACCTCTATGGGAAAGCGTTCAAAGTGCAGACAGATCATCAGCCACAGGAATATCTGAAGAAGCCGAATATAAATAACATCCGAATAATGCGATGGTTGTTAGCGCTGCAAGAGTATGATTTTCATGTGGAGTACATCAAAGGAAGGGAGAATGTAGGCGCGGACTTTATGAGTAGAGTAGCTGCCTAAGCAAAGGTGTGCTCACTATTTAGGGCGTCGAACGGGTTAAATGTAGCATGGACTTTGTGTGTTTATTATCAATGGACATTGAACTCTCTTAGTGTGGTTATTATCAACGGGTATGGAACTGTGACTTTAAACTGGGTGAGGAACTGTGTAGGTGAACTCTCTACGTTAGAGTAGAGTGTACTTGGACTTTCTGGGGCTGCAAGACAGCATCTGTGAGAGAGGACTGGACTCCCCTTGTGCTAAGAAGAGACGGTGCTTTGTCAGGATCCATTGAGTGGGCATTTCCCATGCAGCGAGTGCGCCGTTTTTTGGGAAAAAACGCTTAAAGGGGAGAGGTAATGTCATGACCAATCCCCCAAGAGACCAACTTCCCGAAGAAGCCTAGCAGAAGAAGAGGAGGAAAAAGGAGACATGGATAATGTGATGGGCAACCCCCTTAAGGAGGGGACTGGAAGAAGGAAAGGAAGAAGAGAGGCGCGTGGTCAGAGGAGAGCGAGGAATGGCGACGCCTGCACGGAAGCTCTAGGCACCGAACCTGGAAAGCTAGGCGCCCAGCCGGCCTCCTGAGCGCGGCAACGATCGTGAGTGCAACAACGCACCATTGTGCTTCAGCTACTCAATGACGTCCTGATGATCACTTGACCAGACGAAAGGCGCGTCCTTCGCGACGAGTTGTCGAAGAGAGTGCGTGAGAGTGCGATAAACTTGCGGTAATGATTACAGAACTGCAAAAACGAGTACAGCTTCTTGCCGTTGAGGTGCGGTTCAAACTTGTCGAAGGCAGCGACCCTCGCGTCGTCCAGGGTTCGTCCATCGGAGGAGATGATGTAGCCAAGAAAAGCGATTCCGTCTCGCAAGAACTGGCATTTTCTGATGTCCATTTTCAGACCGTTGATGACAACCTTTCTCAAGGCCTCGTCAAGGAGAGTCAGAGCCTCCGATAGAGTTGCTGCACCTTGACCGACGTCATCTATGTAGGTTGAAGTCCCTCTCAGGCCATCGAAGGTGCGCGGCATGACTCTTTGCATGGTCTGCGGAGCCCTACAAATGTCGAACGCCATTCGAAGATATTCGTACTTTCCTTCGGGTGTCACAAACGCCGTTTTGTGGAGGTCCTCCGGTTTCACTCGTACTGTCAAAAACGCTGATTCACGTCCATGACAGTGAAGTATTTTGAGCCTTCTCTCGTGATATCGTCCATGACATCCTCCATTATTGGCATCGGGTACGAAGGGTTGACAGTATTTTCGTTTAGTTTGCGGTAGTCGTGTACCATTCTTCGTGGCGTTGTCGGGTGATGCGGCCGGTCTACAACGATAGTGGGAGCGCAGTTCTCGCTCTCGCTCTGCTGAATGATGCCGCGGGACAAGTAATCATCTACTTGGCGCCTGATGAACTGACGATCTAAGGGCGAACACCGGTAGGGTCTCGAAGTGACGGGGATGTCGTGTCGGAGTTTGATGCTGTGCTCTACGTGCGGGCACAGTCCCAGTGCGTCGTTCTTGGACGTGAAGGCCTCGTGGTGGCGGAGCAAAATCAAGCGAAGCTCCTCTCGTTGGCGCGGGCTGGCGTCCCTTGCCATCTTGTCAACGGCCTCATCCACGAGTTGCTGGAAGTCGCCATCATAACACGGATCTTTCGCAGTTAGCTTCACGAAGCCATTGTCGCAGGCCGGGCTCTCGTGGGCGGGAAGGCAGTTGGAAAACGCTGCAATCAGCGTTTCTCCCACGCAAGCTGCTTTAGTGGAGCGGCGTTCGCCGCGGGCTTCGTTGCCCGCACTCGGACCAACTTGTACGAGCGCAACGTCGTTTGTGGGGTGAAACGTTACAACGACGTTTACCGCCCGGCGCCACTCAGATCCTAGAATCATGTCGATGGCGCTAGGCAGCGGTGTAATCACCATATCCGGAAGACGTACGTGTGTGGTTCCGAAGGCTATGTCGAGTGCCGCTGCTTGTTCCGGGTTGATCGTGGGATTGAGCACGTGTATCTCGTCTAGGGTAGTCCAGGTGAGGGAACGGATGTCTGTGCCAACAACCCTCTCGCTCAAAATAGACACGTTGGCGCCACTATCTATGCAAACGCAAACAGGGCGGTTGTTGACGAAGCCGGTCACAATGGGAAAACTTCCTCCCGTAGATTTCAGAAAACAGTTTGCTTGCCTTCCTGTTGCGCTGCGTCCACCTGGGTCGTTGGCTCTGCCGGCTCGGCGTTCTTCGCCACGGAGAGTTGCTGCGGTCTTGGGACGGCTGCACTGCCTCGAAAGATGTCCTGGCTTGTTGCAATTGTAGCAATTCGGGGGTTTGTAACTGCGTGAAGGGCGCTGAGGCTCGAGGGTATCGTCTCCCCTTCCGTTATCTCGTGATCCGGCTGCGTCGTCCCCGTGAGTATTTTGAGTATTTCGTTGCGGCTTGTGGTCAAGGCGGTCCACCTTGTTGTGGTCGGTAGGTGGCTGCCTCGGGCGACGCCTCGTGTCTAGCAGTGCCGCACGGTCGATCAACTCCACCACGCTGCTGCAGGGCTGAGCAGCGAGGGGGTTCGCCCAGGTGTTATCTTCGATTCCGCTCAGAATAAGGGAGACTCGTTCTTCCGTGGCAAGCGGGTATGGAGCCTTGTCCAGCAAAGCGTTCTTTGAGTACATGTACTCAACGATTGTCTCAGACGGCCGTAGTCGACGCTTGGACTGGAGACCGAGGAAATCTTGCATGCTCATTCGTCGGTGGAAGCGAGCGATGAGAGCGTGCTTGCAAGTTTCCCAGCTGACGTACCGTGTGCCGTACGATGCGTTCCAGTCTCGCGCTGGGCCCCTGAGGCGGGTAGCTGCAGTTGCCAGCGTCAGTGACGGACTCCAGTGCGCCAGTTCCGAGATCCGTTCTACCTGTGCGATAAAGTCGTGCAGGTTAAGTTGCACGTTCCCGTCGTACTCTGGAATCGCAGAGGCCGTGTCGCTGGTAGGGTGAATCTGGATCGGAGCTGCGGGTGCTGGAGGCATTAGCAGAAGTTCAGCGAGCTGGGCTTGCGTTTTCGCCACCATGGCGAGAGTGCGAGAGATGTCCGCTTCATTGTCCTGTTGAACGTGGGACGTTTCGTTAGTCGTGGCGCCGTGCGTGCTGCATGTAGCTGGCACTCTCGTAGCCTGCGGCACATCGGTAGCAGCAAGGAGCGTGCTGCGTCGTTCGATGCCTGCTGCTGGCTCCTGTGTCGTGGGAGCCGTGTGGCCACCTCCTGCTAGCTGTCTCCGAAGACTCTGAAGTTCGTCGCGCAGCCTCCAGTTTTCGACGGTTAGAGCCGCTTCCAGGTTCGTCTGCCTGTCGTGATCGTTGGGAGCCTGGAGCGTAACGTTGGCGCACGTGTCGTCCATTCGGAGAGCTGGCGACATCGTACATTGTCCTCGAGGATACGCATCACGAGGTTGTCCTTGCGGCCAGAGCACGGAAGCTTTCGTGATCGGAGCTCGTCGGTTAGCTACTGCTTTTTCGCTGAACACAAAACGTGGCGTTCCGTCGAAGCCAACAGCCAGCCGGTCACCGTTGTCGTGGAGTCGGTTGATTCCCCTCGTGTGCGTGGAGCACTCTCGTCGTCAATCATCAATTCGTCAGTGTATTTCGTCTCCTCGTCGGTCCTAAATGCGAATCCTGTCGGCTGCGCCATGTTAGCTAGGTCGAGGCTCATATTGAGTAGAAGCTGTGGTTCGAGAATTTAAAAAGGATGTTTAATTGACTGGAAAAACTGGGATTACATATATAGACAGAGGAGCACTCAAAGAAAGCGTCTGACGTGCTGTTTAGGCATGGGGCGACTCTCCTGGGCGAACAGCACACACACACACCAAGCAAGAGTCCAAAGCTCGCACCATACACGCTCGGTGGTGTAAACATCCGGCCACAGTCGCTGCGGCGGAAGTGGTTCCAAGTGATTCGGGATCCGAGCCCGGTCCCCTCGGCAGGCTGCCGGTGTCTGCTTTCGTTTTCGCCTCTCGGCGCAAGCATTCTCGGCGCGATAATTATACGATACTTCGGAGACGGTTGACAGATTCATGCTCAAGCTCGACCGCTACTCCACTCTCAGCCCAGGCCACCGGAGGTTTTATAGTGCACGAGAAGCCTTCATGACGACGACTTGGACTATCAGCGGACGCTATTTTCGGCCTGACCAGAACAACTCTATGATCCGAGATCCCTTTTAACTTGGACTACTTACGGAACTCTGACCGCGGACACATCCTCTACATACCTTTCCTCGCTAAGTAGTTGCTCATATTTTCTTTTGTCGCGCTCCGCGCTAGGGGGGAGCCCTGTAGCAGCACTTCGTCATCGACAGCAAGAGCCAACCATCATCATCATTGGCCACTACCTCTAACGTCATCAGCGCGTGGCCTCGATACGTATGACGATCCACGCGCCAGACAAGCAGGCTTCTGCACTGCTCGGCCGCGTTCCACAGGCGCTCCCAGATTCGCGGGGCTTCTGCTGCCACCGAATCCTCCTCTGTATATAAACGTAGGGTCAGCCGCACGACCACATCGGCGCCCACATTAATTGCTGACCAGGACGTCGGCAGTATTGAGCCCCACTTCACTTGCCCTCTGCCGCCCTACCCGGCCTTCGAGCGACGCTACCACCGAGCCTGGTTCATAAAAATGGAAGCGCACTTCTTCATCCGCCGCATCGACTCACAGACCGAGCGCTACCGCATCACCACCGCCCTGATTCCGGCCGACCTACACTGTGAGCCGCTAAAACATGGTGAGTGGCCCTACGACACACTACAGGCCTACGTGATGGCACACTTCGGCTCAAGTCTTTCCCGCCACAAGGACGCTGCATGTCCCCCTTCTACGGTTACCTCATACGACGTACCGCACGATGGAACGGGAACCGTGCTGACTTGCTTGCAGCCTCCCTGCCACCCTGAGGACGACCCTCCGACCCAAGAGTGAAGAGAAATTCTACCGTCACCCGGCTTCGCTGAACGTCATTCAATGGGCCACTCCAAGGCTGCTGCGCCCAGCCACTCCACTCAAAGTGCTTCCGCCACGGCACTCAGTGCAGTGACTTTGCTACCCCACCCACCGTTCTTGCCTAAGAACACCGTGGTGTGACTTATGGAGGTAGAGTGCTTTTTCGACCTGTACCACGTCACAGCCCATAAGGACCGTTACTCACTGATGTACGAGCTCCCACCATCAAACTTAGCCTCCACCTTGCCGGAGCCTGGAGCCCAGCCCTACGACGAGCTCAGGACCGTCCTCCTGACGCGCTACGGTCGGTTCTTCACACCACCCACGACAGCCGCCCGGCCTTGCACCAACCCGGTCGGGGACCTTGTTCCTAACACCAGCATGCTCCCGTCGGCGGAACTGCCCCGTGATGACACTACTACTACGATCACGCTATGCCCAGCGGACGGCACCTCAGCGGCCACGATGAACGACTACGCCTCACACCCCCGCAGTCTGTTGCCCACTGTGTCTACGTTGCTTGCCTGCTTAACGCAAGCACCGGTCTGGCACCTGAACACACCGCTGTTACCACCCTTCAAACAAGCGGCATCCGTCAACCTATGCGCAGTTTATGCACCCACTACGCCGTGTTTATCTTCGCAAAAGGGGATGTTTGTTCAAGACGCTGCTTCACGACGCACCTCTATATTATGTGATGTGGCTGACGCATCTACTAAACCTGCCCTGCAGTCGCCAGAAGCATGAACGAGATGCACACTGCGTTACTCGTAACCGACCACGTAAAACGCGCATCCTCCGACAAGCTCTGACAGACCCTACAACCTTCCGTTACCAGAACACCGATGGGAAGGATGGTGTGACCGGCAACCCTAAATTCCAATAAATGAACCCACCCCCCCCCCGAACAATCTAGGGGGCAGCTTTACCTTTCCAAGCAATGTTATGTGGCCGCTTAGCTTGCGAGACACAAATACCGCACGTCCACAGTGTCAGCAACAAGATCCACCTGACGAAAACGGACACTCTCCGGTCTTGAAGCGGCCCCCACCAGCTCGCATGAGCGCCATCGTGCTTAAGCGGCGCCGTCGACGTCGCAAGTGCCGACAATGAAAGCGATCTTCTGCGCCAGACCAACAGCAAGAATTTTATGACAACCACCTGCTTCGGCAATGCATACGCCGGACACGCGTGCGCTGTATTCATCGGGGTTGTCACGCAAATCAAAACCTGGTTTCCACTTCCACAACACGCAGACGCCGCAGTCATCATCCGCGTTACCTCCCGGTTCGGCGTAAAGCGAGCCAGACTATGCTTCGCCCGACTGTATCCTCCCCTACTCAACTTCGACGAATCAGGCGTGCTGCTACTAGACGGGCACACTCACGTCGCATGACGCTACACTTCCCATCACCCGTTGCATCACCCGTCCCATCATCTGCGTGAATGTGGACACCCGCGACAGCCTGACATCGGACCAGCCGATTCATGCTCAAGCTCGACCGCTACTCCACTCTCAGCCCAGGCCACCGAAGGTTATAATGTGCACTGGAAGCCCTCATGACGACGACTTGGACACTCAACGGACGCTATTTCGGGCCTGACCAGAACGACTCTATAATCCGAGATCCCGTTTCACTTGGACTACTCACGGAACTCTGACCGCGGACACACCCTGTACATAGCTTTCCTCGCTAGGTAGTTCTCATGTTTTCTTTTGTCGCGCTCCGCGCTAGGGGGGGAGCACTGCAGGGGCACGTCGTCATCGACAGCAAGGGCCAACTATCATCATCATTGGCCGCTACCTCCATCATCAGCAGCGCGTGGCCTCGACACGCACGACGATCCACGCGCCAGAGAACAACCAGGCTACTGCACTGCTCAGCAGCGTTCAACGGGCGCTCCCAGACTCGCGGGACTTCTGCTGCTACCGAATACTCCTCTGTAAATAAATGTAGGGTCAGCCACACGACCACATCGGCTCCCAGAGACACATATAGTGATGCGTGAGCCGCTGTGTCGCGTTTATTCGCGTCTTGTATTGCTAAGTTCTTTACTTTACTGTCACGTCAGCACTCGTGTGGCGTTATTCTGTTTGCTTCGGCCTGTTTTCTGCTCACGGAGCCCCGCGCGGGAGCGAGAAAAGCATTACTAGGCCTTTGAAAGCCCCTCTGAAGGAATGCTAACCGGCGTACCATTGGTGGCAATCCCCATCGCCATGACTACCCTGTGGACCATCAGGTTGAGCTGCCCACTGCCTCAGCCCAGTGTCCGCGGTCTGGTAAGAGGACATAGGGGCTGTGGGGCAGTGGCAGAGGAGATGTTCGAGTGTTGTGACTACTCCACAGGCAGGACAATTCAGGAACATGAACACAGAAAGATAAATACGGTGCCAGTGGTGGTGACAAGGCGGGTTATCGCGTTGCAACAATCGCCATAGGCGTTTTCCTGCGTTGGATATATCCTGGTTGGAAGGAGGAGAGTGGGAGTTGGCGGCGTGAGAGGCGGTTAGTTGGTGGGAATTCTTGAAAGTTTTAAAGACTTTCTCGGTTTGTTAGGTCTTCCTGGAAAGGTTCTTAGCTAGGGCTTTCTCGAACGTTGAGCTCTTTAGCGGCCGTATGTGCTCCCTTCTTTATATTCGCTCGCGTGGGCCGCTATACAGTTCTACTAGTAATGGTGCTAGAAAACCGCGATTGGCTAGCATCTCACTGTAAATGTTTCTTTTTAGAATAATTATGGAAGAGAAAAGAAATATCTAATTGAGAAACCACAAGCGACAATTGGGTTCGATGTAATTTTCAGACGTTTTATTCCAGAACACAGCGCGATTGATAGCAGCAATACTTTGTGGCGCAAACATTTTTACTGGGTATTGTTAAGCTGCAAACGAAGCAAGTGCATGTTGCTCAGGCATCCTGGATGGCCCAACAAAGAGTTAAAAAGCATTCTTAGAGTACATTGTCAACAGTAATACTTTGTGGTACAATGTGATTAGTTTTTATGTAAGGCTTTCTCAGTTAATCCACCGTAGGGTTAAGTGCTTCCCCAGATGATGTTCTAAAAAGCAAATGCCGGCTTGCAGAACGATGCCAGATCCTAGAACAGCTGTAGCAAAATTTGGGTAGAGGGGTATTTCGTGGCATGCGTTCACACACCTTTCAGCTCTATGCAGTGACTTTTCCCGATGTAACCAGCCAGTTTCGAAAATCTTTCTTTATAATGCTGTGTACGAATCGGCGCGTCAGAAACCTCGGCGCGCTGGCGTGTTCGCCAAAGTGGTAGCTACTGGTTTGTCACTTTGTATAGTTTCTAATCCAAATAGGCACTCGAGATCGCATTTAACCTCTTGCGTAGCGATTTCAAGATTCTTACCTTGACTGACACTTTTGAGACAATCTGGATATATAAAGAGTTAGGGTGTTTGGCCGGAACCGTTGTCGTCGATAGTGAATCCTAAAGAACGGAATAATTTATTTCCTTTGCTGACTAATGTGAAGCAGTGTGTCAAAATTGGTGCAAATACAAGCAGGATATGTATCGAAGAATTCTTCGATTTCACTTCCTGTAATCCCTTTTTTCCTTTATGGTACAGTGGTGGTGGATGTTATGAGACATTGCGAATAAAACATAGCGAATAGTGAACCCAGGACTCACGACATTCACGACAATCCGAGTAACTGCTTGCGTTCTTTGAAAGGTAACATTTGCTGCCACGAACCAGTTTTTCTGAACACTTCTTTCGTGCGCAAGTAATAAACGAATCGGAGAAACAAGCGGACAGGCCAGCTAGCAGCGGAGATGAAACCTAGACTAAGTAATACGCTTCCAAATGTAAAGTTACTGGTGCTCAAACTTGTGTTGTAGAGGCGCAGGTCCGGGTGCTTAGAAAATATATACCACAATTCTGTAACACTTGTTGTCTGCAGAAAATACGATGTCATTCGGCTCGCGGAGTTATAAAAGCCCGACAATGTGGCGATATTGATTCGTGATTCAATAAAAGACATAGCACCTATTGGATGCTTTTTTGGGACAGAAGCGTTAATGGTTGCAAGAGCATTTATAATACCCTACTAGATGCCTTGTCCCAGGCTAAGCTCTCCAAAAACCCGCATCCCACAACAATCTCTTCACCCTTAAGGCAAAACCATTCGCTTGGCGGGCAGTGTTAGTGTTCTTCATAGAAGCAAGGGAAAAACCTACCCTTTGTAACGCTTACTTATCCGTTACGTAATGGCTTCAGGGCACCACAAGTGTCGACCTAAAATGAAGATGTGTGCGCAACAATCAAGGTTGCCGCTGAAGCTAACTCGATGTTACTGCGCAAGACGCTGGCCATGTTTCTCGCGAATGGTTCTTCGCACGAAAAAATGAACTCTCGGCAGCCAGAAACAAGAATCCTGTAAAGCACTTTCTCAAAATCTTTAGGGCTAGGGCAGCCGGTTTCTAAGATTGCGGTTATGTTTCCAAACATGTCTCACACAGGCACACAGCTCTCACTTCTAAAGGAATGTGTCGTAAACGCGTCGTGGACACATATTTGAGAGCACCCTTAACGTTCTGAATAGTGTGACAGGAGGCATCTTGCTGTGCTATGAGTAAACCAAGCGAAAAAAAAAACAGTTTCGGGGCTGCAAAAATTCCCATTCTTGGAAGATGAAAGTCTCTTCATCCAAAAACAGAATCCTGAGAGCAGGTGAAGTTTTTTGTTTGAGGAAGAAACAAAAAAACAAGATTCTATCTTCGTCAGCTACGAACGGTGCGGTTCGGGTGCTTCTAGAATCATATGCTGGGAAATAAAATAGAGACATGATAACGACATAAAAAAAAGAATTACCTTGTAAACGAGTTGATTACAAGTGAAGTGCATGATTGGCGTAATAAAAACCTATTCAATGAAATAAAATTACGGTAACATGCTGACCATTCTGTAAAAGCCCCTTTAACCATAGAATTAAAAGCAGCAACCACAGCATTTGGTTGAAATTTGGGACTCAGCGAGGATTTTAGCTATTTGGACAAGTATTGTTATGTTGTGGTTTTTGTAAACGTTTAGGTTAGTTGCATCCCAATACTTGATGTTGCCGACTAGCATACTACATTTCGTCTTCACAGGTTCAAGCAATCCCCTGTTTGAAATAATATTTCTCCTCGTGTGAAGAAAATATTTATTTAAGGCTCATATTAAACTCCGGCTCACAAACAGCAAACGAATACGAAAGCATACCAAAGGAAGCCACCTTTAAATTACCGCTGATCTCAAAAGTTTTAGTCATACCTACACGCCGGGCCTTTTCGATTCCAATTTTTAGCACAACTGGAACGTGTTTAAAAAGTTGTTTTAAAAGTCAAAAGATCCGTTTAGCTGTTGTCTCAAGTAAGCAACGCTCACCTTGCTTTGTATCTTAACTAAACACCGCTCATCTTAAATAAACATTTGTTTTGTGTCGCAAAACGCAAGAAGGAGCCATCCCGCCGCAGCAAATAGGAAAAAATTTCAGCCGCTTATTGCAAAGCCCCACAAGAAGCAAACGTATTTTATGAATAACACGACCCCATCGCTTCTCTACAAAAACCCAACGAAGACTTTTAAAATAGCTAGACTGAATAAAAAATAGGCGGTAATGCCTCGTTAACTGGAACTCACATACCTTGAAAAATCGGCTACGTCAAAATTTTGCGCGGCACCGAACGATTTCCTTTACGTCCCATGTATTTATTTCCCTTTATTCCGAAGTATTTTTGGGCCAACCTGCGGATATCTCAAAATCTTGACTGAGAGTGGAACATAAATTTCGCCACTGCTGATTGTTTAACATGATTCGATCGATATTGCCGCGCCTATCTCCCTGAATTTTTTCCTCGTTTAGCCGCACCTACCACAAAGCCAATGTTTTCCCCGAATGTGAAGTCTGAGCCAAGAGGCACATCAACTTCATCAAGCAACCCTGTGGCACGTCATGTTCCGGTAGAGACATGCGCAGAGGTACAGCGCACTAGAAGATAGAGGTTTATCTGGCGGGTAAAAACCAAATTAAGAGAGCGGGTCACATTAGCGATAAAAAATGTATTCAGAACTCCATATTTTATGGCTATTCGCCCAGCTTTGCTTATCTCAAAAATCCACTTATTCCAAAATATGTCCCGGTTTTACTACGTCGAGTTAACGAGGTATTACTGTATTTCTTTTGCACATGCTAACAACAGGTCATGTACAGTGATGAATGTTCGTTTGCTAACGTAGGTATTCGAAAAGTTGTTTTTAAATTGTAATACTGCTGTTTTACCAGCAATTAGGTGACTAACATTTAAACAATAAAAATGCTGCAATAATTCGCTGTGAGTATTGAGACGTTCAATCGTAACCTTAAACCTGCTTTCAGTTTTGGCATTTATAACCTAATGCCAGTTTGCTAAGGAAACAGATAATTGAACTCATTTAAAATCTATAGCACCTTTTTTTTAATTTGTCTAGTGTTCCGCTGCAACAATCGATTTGAAGGTACATGTCCTCTCCTTAAGTGTTAAAATAAGAACTCTTCCCTAAATTGCTGGCCTATCAGGTTAACTTTCACGGCTTGGTAAATTTCAGAGCACGTCATTTATTCCAACCTCGTGCGACTTGTTGAGTCTAACTTGTTTTTAGGCTACTTTCAGCATATCCTTCGGGAACAATATTTTTGCGAAATAAACATAAGAAATGTACACATTACTTTTCACCACCTCTACATCGCCGTTTCCATGGAGATTCCACCACTGTAGATTTCAAAACAGCAGCTGATAAAGTGTCTTATCAACTTATAATTCTTAAGCACCGTTGCTTAAAGACTGAACCTGTTGCATTTGTATGATTATGATGCTTTTTAAACGGACACTGAAGTGAATTTGTCAAGCTCCCGTTTTTGCTTGCACTGTGTAGACTGGCTCAAATTAACACACTATTCATCGTTTATTCGGTTGACAAATCGGTAATTATTTTACAAAGCGCGAAAGGAGAAAATATACTATGCGCGGTTTGCGGCTGCCGCACCAACTAAAGGCTGTGACGTCAGGAGGGTGGGCACCGTGATTGGACGATGCCCAAGGTTAGCAATCAAAAGTTTCGGTTTCGGTTTCGGTTCTGTAAAACAACATGCTTGACATCTGATGGCGTTGTTGGATGGGCATTCTCGATTTCACAATAATCGCCGTACCGCGCTTCTGCCATGTTGTCGGCTGTCAAATGTCTAAACTCCCAGGGCGGCTTGGAATCGTAGAAATCACTAGACGAGGCCTACGCAGTGGATGAACGCCCTCCGCGTCACCGAAGACTCTCAAATGCCATGCGCTTTTCCCGCATATTCGGAGCTTGCCTCACTCATGTCTGTTCGTAAAAAGCTAGTTCGCACCAGGCCAAGGGTGTGCTGATTCAGGCCTGGGCCCACTGCCCGCAAGCAGTCGGTGCTTGTGGCAACAGCACGCCAACGAGAACTCGCTAGCGCGTCATTTTCAGTATGCGCGCGTTCTGCGATCTCGCTCGGGGAGCAGTGAACGTTACGGCCCAAAAATGGTGAACTCAGTTCAGAAAACATCGGCCGCATACGAAAAAATCAAGTTACAAAAACATACATATACCCCCGGGGATTCGAACTTGCGACTTTCAAAACAAATTCCTGCGCCTCAGACCGCTAGGCCACGAGCCAGCGCTGGCCGGTTTGGATATATAAGGTTTATAATGTATGACCAGTTCACACTTTTATATATTTTAAGCATTTTAAGTACTTTATGAGACTATTTGTTGTATATCACTCCTGTAGTAAGTGTCCCCCAAACTTCCACAATATCTCAAGTCCAGCAATTGCATTTCTTTGACGGAAAAGCGTTCGCACATGTGCGGTCGTGCTGCTGACCGTTGTGCTTGTTTACCCAACGCAAAAAGTGCTTCCGGCTCCCTACTTTTGCGCTGTACGGTAAAAGTTTCCGGCGATTTTATTTTCTTAGTACCTATGTTGACTTCGCTGACTCTTCTCCCACCTTCAATTGGCCTTAGATTTTCCTACCAGCGTAAAGTCAGCGAAGCGTCGCATGTGCACTTGTGCAGCGCTTGTGTGGAGCGACCCGGACTCTGAGTTTGACACAGTGTACAAACTAACAAAGTAAGGAAAGGCACATTCTTTCATTCACAAAGGTGTTGTGGCTTAGTTTCAATTGAGCGAGCGAATAGCGACGACCCGTCGGCGGCCGGCGGACGAAACGCTGGGCCGACTCACTCGATCGGTAGGTCGGCTGGTCGGCGAACCGTGCAGTAGCGCAGCCATTTTCCAGCTCATCTCCTGCTGACGTCACACGAAAACACCACAGAAAATGGGCTAGCGTAAAGAGAGGAGGACGGCATTTTCGATTTGATTTTTCTACTAAATAAATTCGCGTAAACGCGGCCAGAGTGGTCGAAACAATGCCTACGGACTCCGAACTACAATTTGCGCTAGTCATCCCGCAATGTTTACAAATCACTTCAGTGTCCCTTTAAACCACTGTACCCAATTTGTTTAGCAAGGTCATGCAATTTTCGCCATTCTGATGGTAAATTTGGTGTACCTCTGGATTCCGTATAGCGCTTTGCTCTTTTTATTAAATATGCTAAAAACATTCCTAAAAATAAAGTGTTACCATAAAAGTATTCACTGATGATTGTTATTTACCACGAAGAGCATACTGAAATAGATCACTTTCGTATCTTTATTTTACCTCTCACTTTATTTGCCTTAAACACCGTCGTTTTCTGCACCTCAGCAACTTAACGACGCGACTTAACAAATACCCGGTAAACGTTGTATATCATAATGTAACGAAATGCGCTGCACATAAAAGCCAGAAAAACATGCTTCATGGTTTTTCATACCCATCAGAAGCAGACCTTTTTTGTTCCGAGCATTATTCTAGGTAACCGCGTGATATATGTGTCAAATACGGCCACGTATCTACGCGTCGTGCTTGACTATCATCTAAAAAAAACAAAACATGCCATGTCCCTTGTTAAATATAGTGGTTTTTGTATACGTGTAATAATCAACTCTCGCCATTGTTTCCAGCAGCATGTTATTCTGTCACTGTATTACGCTTTCGCGCACAGCCAGCTCACATACTGTCTATCTTCCTGGGAAAACACGTACGAAACTCACATATCTCACCTTGAACACTTGCAACACCAAGCAGTAAACCCGGTTTCATTCAATCCTGCTCAGACATCTGCTCTCCCAATCTACCAAAATCTGAACATTCTTCCGCTCACATACTCACTACAATTAAAGCGCGGCCTTCCAATTCATTGAATTCGAAATAAAGGCACGGTCGTTAATATTATTCCTGCCCCACAATTACTAAACCCCAATATTACTAGATTCGCCGAATAAAACAATAAGCTACTACCAAAAGTGCACTCTAATTACGGGAAACAAACAGTCCTGTTTTCAACAATAATTCTTTGCAATTTATTGCCCCCAAACAAAATTCATCAACTAAAAACGCTTATTTTATAGATGCTCAAAAACTTACTTCTGGTCAACAGTTTGCCATTAATCAATGTTCATTAACCTTGCTTTATTACGTCCAACTCGTTCTTTGAATATATCTGTTTAATTATTTTGTATTGATGTTTTGTTGTTTGCCAAATATCGCTTCACTGATCTCTGTAACGCTCTGCCTGCTTGTGTGTGCGTTTCTTTTGTACTCAGCACAAGAGTTCCCCTGGACAGTGTAAACTCTGGGACCTCCTTCTGAAATATTAATTGCCATTGGTTTTTTTTTGCAAATATTTTTCTATAAAACCTGAAAATCTGAAACCTGAAAAAGATAGGTAAATTCTGTAACAGTAGTTTATTTACGTAATTCTGTTTAATCGCCATGGTCTCTTTGCACACCCCTACAAACGGCGCAATACTGGCACCATCATTCTAGGGTATTGTGTACAAAAAAGGAGTCGCCGCGATAAGAGATCAACAAAAAATCAATTTCCTGTTTCTAACTTACTATGTACCTGCTTCAAGTTTAAAGAATGGGTTTTGACATGGGCTCCCACGCAAGGCATTAGGTCAGTACTACAATATATACACGTGAGAATACACGTGAAAATATATACAATATATTTATGCGCTACCCTAAGCATTTTGCTCCTGGCAACCAGTAAAACAATCTTCCCGCGCACCCATCCTAATAAGCTCTGGAGTCACTGACCCCCCGAGCTGAATAATAAATAGCCACATTTGGATTTCACCGTGAGGCACGTGCATAAGAAAGCAGAAAAAAGGTTGCAAGAAATTTGCTACCTAAAATTTGACTCAACGCAAGCCGGGCTCGAGAGGGATTCTGGTCTCGAACGTGACCTTTCGACAATACTCTGACACAAAAAATGCAATTAAATCTGTGGAAGGTACAATCCCAAACAATCCTACGCCTCGCAGTAAATTACCTCAGGACACGTGCAAGGACTTGTTTGTTCAGAACGTCCTTGTAAGGCTAATTTGCGAACAAACGGAATTGGTATTTGTTTGGGTACGTTGCCATTACACACGTGTCAAGGAATATTTGGCCACGTGTGAATACACATGCGCAATCCAAATGCTTTTTTAATGAGTGTTTGTAACTCTTGTATACTCTCGTGGTGCGGCTTCAAAAAAAATGTATTTGTTACCATGAAGTAAAACACTCTTCCTTCTGAAAAGAGCGAATATCCTAAAAAAGAGGCCAGTATAATCTTTGGAGTAAAAAAAACAAGAACCTATGGCTGCCGGCACCAAAAATAATTTAATTGTAATCACACGCCGATACATTGCTAGTACGGACTACGGGAAAACAATATTCTTGTTTCGAGCATCAAACCAGTATCTCGTCAGTATTCTAGCATTCTGGCCAACAATGTTAACACTATTTTCGAAGCTGGTGCTCTTTCTAGTCTGACTGACGAAGAAAAACGGACCATGTATTAAATAAAGTTTCTTTTTTCCTCTTGTGCAGCTGCCGTTTATTACGAACCCTACGTATTTTCAGCAAACTCACAAAGAAACCTATGGTAATTCGATTATTTCTTTTTGTCAATAAATTTTTGTGTAACCACTCATCACTATGTCTTCCACCCTAATTGCTCCGGCAAGGTTTAATGAAATTTACCGGTACGTATAAAGCCTATATTATATGGGTCTTGGTTCTACACTGCTTTATGCAATTTAAGAAACAGTTTGTTGCCAGAAACGATAGTTAAGGTTTGCAAAACTCTAATTATTTGGAATGCATGGCTTATTATTGACACTATTCAGTTTCTTGTGTGACGGAACCCACTTTGTATACATTGCATGCGCGTTTCCTTTTTCTCTTTATAATTTTCAATGTGTTCCTCAAGTATGCGTTCTGGGGCCACTTTATTTTATATAAATTACCAACCTGCGTTTTTTTCATCTCCAAAAAGCTCCAAGCAAGCGAAGCGGTAAGAAAAAAAGTGGTAGCTTGCGCGTCTGTGGCTGAAGGTCCTTGGGACGCGATGAATGACCTTAAAATATGTACGCAGTCGAGCTTTGCCTCTCAAACGCAATATTCGTGTAAACTGCGCTGACAAAAAACGGGATTCGGAATACGTGTAAAACTGGAAACCCGACATAATGCCACTGACAATACCTACGGTAACAATAATACTCGTTTGTACACAGTCAACTGATATACTGTTCATCACCATGGTGCAATAAATACCTTCCTTATTTTCTATTCTCGATCCTACATTCGCGAGAAAATAAAATTAACACTTGGGGTTTTTATGACCAAAATGGTTTTATGCCCGTGTATTATTGCCACCCGTATAGCGGGCATAGTTGGTACTCTTTTTGTTTGCCACATTCCAAATCAGTTGTTTTTGTTTTTATTCTAACCACTACGATCTGTTAACAGTTATTGAAAATATCATTGTGTCACAAACTCAAGCGTACGACGTTCACAAGTACTGTATAGCTTTTTCATATTATTTTACAGCGCCTAATTCTTGTTACAGTAGTCCTATTCATTCAGTTCGTTTGTATTCGCCCCGAGAAAACACTGATCTCTCTCGAACGAAGCGGCGGTAACGCCGCTTACTTGCCGGCTCGCCGCCAAGAGAATACCAAAAAAAAAGTTCCGCCACTCAGCTTTCACCGAAGCTTCGAGTTCTTTCGAGGGGGCGAGCGTAGCTGTGTCACTGCTAAAGCGCGCCGATGATTCCAGAGGGGAGAAAGAGGAAAGTGGTTCGCTCGATTGCGGCAGGAGCGTAGTGCATTGTGCCCTCTCTCTCCGCGCTGGCACAGTAATAAAAATAGTAGCCGCGCCGAAGAAAATCCGCTACGTTTGGACGTCGTGATGCGACAACGGTTTCTGCCAGTTTTTTAACACACCATCGGCGACGCGCGCCCTGGATTACTCTATCGTAATCCCGGGACTCGAATCACGGTGATCATCTCAGACGGTCTGGCCTACCACAAACCCACGCTTCCAAGGTAGCCGAATCGCCTCCGACAGGGATATTCCACAAAAAATGGTCGTCGGTCCCATTTACCTTTACATGGGGGTAAACCATTTGTGAAGAGCCCAGCTGCTTGTTCGGTAGAATCTGTCCCTCATTCTATGCACTGTATCATTCGCGTTTCATATTACAAACCTCAATGCGTTTTTCCAGCCGGCGGGAAGCGTTATTGGTGACTGGCTCCGCACGTGTGCTTTAGCCTCGTCTTGGCACTTCGATTTTGAGATGCTGACATGGCCTACTCGCGCCTGGTCGCTGAATAAGAAACCGTCATCTTTGACATGTAGCGGCACTTCGTCATCGACAGCAAGTTCCCACCATCATCATCATTGGCCGCTACCTCCATCGTCAGCAGCACGTGGCCTCGACACGCACGAAGATCTACGCGCTAGAGAACAATCAGGGTACTGCACTGCTCGGCCCCGTTCCACGGGCGCTCCCAGAATCGCGGGGCTTCTGCTGCCACCGAATCCTCCTCTGTAAATAAATGTAGTGTCAGTCGCACGACCACATCGGCGCCCACATTCACTGGTGACCCAGACGTCGGCAGTATGGAGCCCCACTTCGCTTCCCTCTGCTGCCCTACCCGGCCTTCGAGCGACGCTACCTCCGACCCTGGATCATAAAAATGGAAGCGCACTTCCTCATCCGCCGCATTGACTCACAGACCGAGCGCAACCGAATCACCACCGCCCTGCCTCCGGCCGACATACGCTGTGAGGCACTAAAACATGGTGAGTCGCCCTAGGACACGTTACAGGCCTATGTGATGGCACACCTCGGCTCAAGTCTTTCCCGCCACAAGGACGCTGCATCGCCCCCTTGCACGGTTACCTCGCACGACGTACCGCACGATGGAACGGAAACCGTGCTGACCTGCTTGCAGCCTCCCTGCCACCCTGAGGATGACCCTCCGACCCAAGAGCGAAGAGACGTTCTACCACCACCTGGCTTTGCTGAACGTAATTCTACGGGCCACTCCAAGCCTTCTGCGCCAAGCAACTCCACTCAAACTGCTTCCGCCATGGCACCCAGTGCAGCGACTTTGCCACCCCACCCACCGTTCATCGCTAAGAACCCCGAGGTGTTGCTTATGCAGATGGAGTACTTTCTCGACGTGTACTACGTCACAGCCCAGGAGGACCGTTACACACTGATGTACGAGCTCCTACCATCAAGCTTAGCCTCCACCTTGCCGGAGCCTGGAGCCCAGCACTACGACGAGCTCAGGACCGTCCTCCTGACGCGCTATGGTCGGTTCCTCAGACTAACCGCGCCAGCAGTCCGGCCTTGCACCAACTCTGTCAGGGACCTTGTTCCGAACACCAGCACGCTGGCGTCGGTGGAACCGCCCCGGGATGACACTACTACTACGACCACGCTATGCCCAGCTGACGCACCTTCGCGGCAAAGATGAACGACGGCGCCTCACACCCCAGCAGTCTGTTGCCCACTGTGTCTACGCTGCCTGCCTGCTTTACGCAAGCACCGGGCTGGCGCCTGAACACACCGTTGTTACCACCCTTCAAACAAGCGGCACCCGTGGACTTAGACGCAGTTTATGCACCCACTACGCCGTGTTCATCTTCGCAACAAGAGATGCTATTTCGAGACGCTGCTTCACGACGCACGTCTATCATATGTGATGTGATTGACGCGTCCACTAAACCTCCCCTGCAGTCACCGAGAAGCACGCATGAGATGCACACTGCGCTACTCGTAACCGACCACGAAAAACGCGCATCCTCCGACATGCTCTTACAGCCCCGTACTACCTTCCGTAACCAGAACACCGATAGGAAGAATAGTGTGACCGGCAAACCTATATTTCACTCCATGAACCCCTGCCAGAAGAATCTAGGGGGCAGCTTTACCTTGCCAAGCAATGTTAGTGGCCGCCGAGCTGGCGAGACACATATCCCGCACGTCCACAGGGTCAGCCACAAGATCCACCTAACGAAAACTGACCCTCTTCTGTCTTGAAGCGGCCCCCACCAGCTCGCATGAGCGCCGTCTTGCTTAAGCGTCGCCGTCGACGTCGCAAGTGCCGACAATGAAAGCGATCTTCTGCGCCAGACCAACAGCAAGAATTTTACGACAACCGCCTGTTTCGGCGATGCAAACGCCGCACACGCGTGCGCTGGGTCAATCGGGGTTGTCAAGCTCATCAAAACCTGCTTTCGACTTCCGCCACACGCAGACGCCGCAGTCATCATCCGCGTCACCTCCCGGTTCCGCGTAAAGCATGTCTGTCTATTTTTCGCCCGACTGTATCCTCCCCACCTCAACTTCGACGAATAAGGCGTGCTGCTACTACACGGGCACACTCACGTCGCGGGACGCTACCCTTACTGCGCCCGCACTTCCAAACCTGTCCCATCACCTGCGTGAACGTGGACACCCGCGACAGCCTGACATCGGACCAGCCGATTCATGCTCAAGCTCGACCGGTACTCCACTATGAGCCCAGGCCAACGGAGGTTATATTATGCACCGGGAACCCTCATGACGACGTCTTCGACTTTGAGCGAACGCTATTTCGGGCCTGACCAGAACGACTCTAGGATGCTAGATCCCTTTTTACTTGGACTACTTACGGAACTCTGACCGCGGGCACACCCTGTAAATAGCTTTCCTCGCAAGGTAGTTGCTCATGTTTTCTTTTGTCGCGCTCCGCGCCAGGGGGGAGCCCTGTAGCGGCAGTCCGCCATCGACAGCAAGCGCCCACCATCATCATCATGGGCCGCTACCTCCATCGTCAGCAGCACGTGGCTTCGACACGCACGACGATCTACGCGCCAGAGAACAACCAGGCTACTGCACTGCTCGGCAGCGTTCAACGGGTGCTCCCAGACTCGCGGTGCTTCTGCTGCCACCGAATCCTCCTCTGTAAATGAATGTACGGTCAGGCGCACGACCACATCGGCGCCCACCTTCAACACTTGCAAAACCAAGCATTACGCCTGGTTACATTCAATCCTGCTTAGACATCTACCCTCTGAATCTTCCAAAATCTGAACATTCTTCCGCTCACATACTCACTACAAATAAAGCTTGGCCTTCTAATTCATTTATTTCGAAATAAAGGCACTGTCGTTAATAATATTGCTACCCCCCAATTACTAAACCCCAATATTACCAGATTCGCGGAACAAAACAATAAGTACCAATTTTCAACAAGTACACATCCACTCATTCCCCGTCTTCGTTAATGGCGGAAAATGGAATTTGAACTTTAGAGCAGCGAAGTAAACTAGCCCGCCTAAAATTTTTATTGCCACTCACACAATTTTCGTCCTTACAAATCTCGCAAAAATCTATTCAAATGCTCTTTCTTTCCGCGGACAATTTCGGAGTGTAATGCATTACCAAGTTCGGGTTTCTCTGCGCGAACTGTAGCAGACTTTTTAGCGAAGGTGTTTATTGCCCAAGAAGAATTATCATCTTTGCGTCAGAGGTTTGCCCACTGACTGCTGGTTCTTTTCTAGTTTCTGTGTAGCTCTTAAATGGCTAAGGGTGTTTTTTAGTGGGTTTTATTGTTTGTTGGGAACACTGCGTATTTGTTTGATCCTTGTTTCTCTTGAAGTTAAAATATTTAGGGTGGTCTCTTAATGTATGACCTGTATTGTACAAAGGTTTCAAAGGTTTTGTTTTGCTCGACCTTAGAGCCATAGTGTGATCGTTGCAACTTTTTAGTTTACACTAGTTTTGCACTGTGCAACGGTTTTTGTTTAAAATGATTTTGCCTTTACGTGTTACCTGAAAATGTGTGTTTAATTGTATGTATGTGTGTGTATTTGTTTATATATTTATACTTTTTGTGTGTGTGACCAAAGCACGGTAATTGATATGTATTCACCGCTACCATGCGATACATGTAACTTTCCTTTCTGCCCTCCTGCTTGGTCCTTAGAGGACTGCAGTATGTACTAAAAAATAAAAAATAAAGAAATAAGCTACTACCAAATGAGCACACAAATTAGGTTAAACAAAGAGTCCTCTTTTGAAGAATAATTCTTTGGAATTCATTGGCCACAAACATGAAATTCACCTTGTCTGAATGCCTTTTTTATAAATGCTGAAATGATTACTTCTGCTCAGTAGTTTGCCGTTATCTCAATGTATATTACCCTTGCTTTATTACGTCTAACCCGTTCTTTGAATATATCTGTTTAACTATTGTGTATTTATGTTTTTTTGTTTTTTGCCAAATATCGCTTCACTGATCTCTGTAACACTCTGCCTGCCTGTGTGTGCAGTTGTTTTGTACTCAGCAACAGGAGGTCCCCTGGACAGTGTAAACTCTGGGAACTCCTTCGATAATAATATTTGCGATTGTGCTTTTTTTATATGCAAATATTTTTCAATAAAAGCTAAAAACCTGAAACCTGATAAAGATAGGTTATTTCCATACCAGTAGTTTATTTACATAATTCCATTTATTGTCATGGTCTCTTTGCACACCGCTACAAACGGAGCAATACCGGCATTCTCATGCTAGGGTACTGTGTACAAAAAAGGAGTAGCCGCGATATGAGATCAACAAAAAATTGCAATTTCCTGTTTCTAACTTAACTGTGTACCTTTTTCAAGTTTAAAGATAACCACACCAGAGAATGGGTTTTGAAATCGGCTCCCACGCAAGGCATTCAGTCAGTACTACAATATAAACACATAGGAAAATACATTTATGCGCTTCCATATGTTTTTTTGTTCCTGGCAACCAGTAAAACAATCTTCCCACGCACCCATCTTAATTAGCTCTGGAGTCACTGACCCCCCGAGCTGAATAAAAGAGCCACATTAGGATTTCACCGTGAGGCACGTGCATAAGAAAGCAGGAAAAAGGTTGCAAGAAATTTGCTACCTAAAAATTGACTCAACGCAAGCCGGCCTCGAGAGGGGTTCTGGTCTCGAAAGTGACTTTTCGACAACACTATGACACAAAAAATGCAAATAAAACTGTGGAAGGTACAATTCCAAAACAATCCTACGCCTCGCAGTAAATTACCTCAGGATACGTGCGAGGACTTGTTTGTTCAGAACGTCCCTGTAACGCTCATTTGGGAACATACCAAAAATGGTTTTACTTGTCGTACGTTTTCGTTACACACGTGTCAAGGAATATTTGGCCGCGTGTGAAGTACACATGCGCAATTTAAATGCTTTTGTAATCAGTGTTTGTAACTCTTCTATACTCTCGTGGTGCGGCTTCAAAAAAAATGTATTTGTTACCACGAAGTAAAACATTGTTTCTTCAGAAAAGAGCGAATGGCCTAAAATACGGGCCAGTACAATCTTAGGAGTAAAAAAAAAAGAATTTATGGCTGCCGCCAACAAAAATATTTTATTTGTAATCTTACCGCCGATACATTGCCAGTACGGACTATGGGTAAAACAATATTCTTGTGTAGAGCATCAAAGCAGTTGCTCGTCAATATTCTAGCATTCTGGCCAACATTGTTAACACTATTTTCGAAGCTGGTGTTCTTTCTAGTCTGCCTGACGAAGAAAAGCGGACCATGTATTCAAGAAGGTTTCTCTTTTGCTCGTGTGCAGCTGCCGTTCAATACGAGCCCTGCCTATTTTCAGCAAACTCACAAAGAAACCTATGGTAATTTGCCTAATTCTTTTTGTCAAAAATTTTTGTGTAACCACTCATCAATAAGTCTTCCAACCTAATTGCCCCGCCAAGGTTTATTCAAATTTTCCATTACGTATAAAGCCTATACTAAATGGGTCTTAATTGGTGCTACATGGCTTTATACAATTTAAGAAACAGTTTGTTGCGAGAAACGACTAATTAAGGTTTGCAAAACTCTAATTATTTAAAATGCATGGCTAATCATTGGCACTATTCAGTTTCTTGTGTGACAGAACCCACTTTGTCGGAATTGCATGCGCGTTTCCTTTTTCTTTTTATAAGTTTTAATGTGTTCCTCAAGTATGCGTTCTGGGGCCACTTTATTTTATATTATTTACCGACCTGCGTTTTTTCATTTCCAAGAAGCTCTAGGCTTTTTGGAGCAAAGAAGCTCGAAGCAAGCGAAGCGGTAAGAAAAAAAGTGGTGGCTTGCGCGTCTGCGTCTGAAAGTCCTTGCGACGCGTTGAGTGACCTTCAAATTTGTACGCAGTCGAGCTTTGCCTCTCAAACGCAATATTCGTGTAAACTAGGCTGACAAAGACGGGATTCAGAATACGTGTAAAACTGGAAACCCGACATAATTGTACTGACAATACCTTCGGTCACGATAATTCCTGTTTGTACAAAGTCATCCGATATACTTTTCATCACCATGGTTCAATAAATACCTTGCATATTTTCTATTCTCGATCCTACATTCGCTACTCAATAAAATTAGCATTCGGGGTTTTTATGACCAAAATGGTTTTATGCAGTGTATCATTGCCACCCGACTAGCGGGCATAGTTGTTTTTGTTTGCCAAATTCCAAATCAGTTCCTTTTGTTTTAATTCTTGCCACTACGATCTGTTAACAGTTATTGCAAATATCATTGTGTCACCAACTCGAGCGTACAACGTCTACAAGTACTGTATAGCTTTTTCATAATATTGTACCGCGCCTAATTATTGTTACAGTCGTCCGATTCACTCAGTTCGGTTCTATTTGCCCCGAGAAAACACTACCACCCTCTCGCACGAAGTGGCGGTAACGCCGCTTACTCGCCGGCTTGCCGCCAAGAGAATACCAAAATAAATGCTCCGCCACTCAGCTTTCACCGAAGGTTCGAATTTTTTCTAGTGGGGGAGCGTAGCTTTGTCAGTGCTAAGGCGCGCCGATGATTCCAGAAGGGAGAAAGAGGAAAGTGGTTCGCTCGATGGCGGCAGGAGCGTTGTGCGTTGTGCCCTCTGTCTCCGCGCCGGCACAGTAATAATTAAAGAAGCCGCGCCGAAGCAAATAAGCACCATTTGGACGTCGTGACGTGCTAATGGTTTCTGCCAGTTTGTGCACCACACCATCGGCGACGCGCGCCCTGAAGTACTCCAACGTAATCACGGGCCTCGAATCACCGTGATCATCTCGCACGGTCTGGCCTACCACGATGCCACGCTTCCCAGATAGCCGAATAGCCTCCGACAGGGGTGCATCATCCGGCCCGGTCGGTGAATACCGTGGAACTCTGTCTCTCATACGCATCGAACTGCCGTTCTTTTAGTTACTTCTTTTACCTCGTAATATTCGTGGGCAAAGCTTCCTGTTTTACCTTTAGTATTTGAACTGTTTCCCGCAATTGTATTAGTTTTGAGTTACCTCTCGGTAACGCTACTCGTCTTCGTGCTTGTACCGTGTTTTTTTCTTTCCAAATATAAGTCTCTGTTGTTGTTCGTTCAAGGCTCTGACTCATTCTTACCGCTCTGGTCGGCGAAAGCCACGCATCGCACGGCCACCCCCTTTGTCACCTTTGCCCTGTGGATTCGGTGGGATTGTTTGTTAGCTTGAGTCGACTCCTCACATCTTCTATCAGCGCACCCAAATAAGGAAACGGGGAGACATTGCATATATCTGGCTTACCAAACATGAAACAAAATAAACTTGGGTTGTCCAGGGTTTGCGGGCTCATCTCGCATTCCATAGGACACTGGCTCGAACCCTACACTGTGCAGAATTTTATGCGATTCTTTTACGCAAATTAGTCACATTGCGTATAAGCCTTTCCTGAGTATTGTGACCTTTTTTTCGTAGCGTTCTTAATGGTTTTGTGTTCCTTTAAAAACACCCACTTTGCGTGCGTGTGTTGTGCATGAATCTCCTGCGGGCATGTTTTGTGCATGAATCCTGCTACCCCTTCTCGGCCATGAACGCCATGTTGTCGACCAACAGTTATAAAATGTTAACTAAAGGTTTCGCCCCTCTGATAAGGAGCTGTCTATTCGCAGAGATATAATGTACACAGAGAATGACCGACATAAAAATGGATGAGATGAAACTTGAGCAGCGATTCTAGAGAATTCAGTAAGCGAGCAACATTAAGCCAGGAGACAGTACTGAACTAGGAAACTTAGCTTGCAAGTTCCTACTAATAAGAAAAAATGGTCGGTGCAAGCACTCAAGCATATGAGGAGAAGCAAGCCGAGGGATACGAAGAGAATTTTGGATCCCATAAAGGAGGAAGGCAACAATGTACCTGGCATGCTGGCGAAACTATTTTAAGGCTGCCTTAGCATGTTCTGTGCGCCACTGAGATTTTAGGAATGCCTTAGAACATTCAGGGTACCACAGAGTGCCTTGAAAATTAGCACACAAAATTCCGATCAGCAAAAGGGGTGAAGTCAGAGAGCCTAAGATTTAGGAACCATCAGTGTGCGTTCGGTTCTACATATTCTTGATCCATAAGCGACTGCTTATGGATCCCACAAGCAAGAAAACAGACTACATTCAGAACAAACTATTAAAGAAAAAGAAACGTTCGTGTCATCAGTGATGTAATTTAAAAAATCCCAGAATGCACTTACTTTTACAATTCGCTTAAAGAGTATGAATTAGCGCCTCATTTTTCAGACATTGTCGCAGTACTGCATGCATTTATGGGTGAGAAAATACGGGGGATAACCTAACGCACATTAAGGGAACCACAAAGAAACAAAGGGCAACATAATCACCCACAGGAAGAGTCAAAGGTTTTCTATCAGAGAGACAGTAAGAAGAAAAGTCATAAACCATTCTTTCTTTGAAGGTAGATGACCACAGAAGCTTTTTACGCTCTCTTATTTATTCTCGTCGTCTCTCTTTGTAGTAGGGCTGTTCCTCTTGAGTGGGCACTATATTCGGCCTCTGCATTACGACTGAAGATAAGCGAATTGAAAATGGAGGTAGGGCGATTTCCGCTTTAAGCAAGAGCGGAGCCCAATAAAAGCAAGCAAGCGAGAAATTTAACAAACAGATATGCGTGCACACGAACGTTTGGTCCTTTCAAACACTTCGCATATTATGTCTTGAGTGACGTGCGACGTCTACAGTAACTGCGTGGTAATTCCGGGCATACCTGGAGCGGAATTCGGATTTATTTCGTTTAAAAAAAGTCTATTTCGCGTCAGCCGTTTCAATCGCGATGTAGGAGCACTTGAGACGACTCTTTACAATGATGGGCTCGAAAACGAACACCAGACATTGCTTGTGCCTTCTCACACCTGTTCACCTGCTTTTAGCCAAACAGTACACTGGAGAAAGAGAGACAAACATTTTTGGAGGAGAAGTGTTTCAATTTCTCTGATGGGCATAGCTCAGTCACGTTTGACTGAGGTATTTTGTGACCCCCTATTCAAATGACTCAGTGTTTGTTTACTACGTACTGAAAAGATTTAGGGCTTAAAAAAGTTTAAAAAAGTGTTGCAGGGTCTTTTGAAACACGTCTGTCTTTCGTGAGCAACTTAAAAGCGAAACGTTTTCCTGGCTTGTTGTCTAACCTTTAATTCAATCTTTTAGACAGAACTTAAAACAATTCGCAAAAAAGAAGCGTATGTAGGAAGAAACGTTCCAAACTAAACTTATTGGCCTAGTCATGCAAGTAATCGTGATTTAACAGTGCGGAAACTTGAGAAACATTTTAGGTAAAACGCAAATACTAAACTTGTACCCACATTATTTTAGTGAGATGTATACCATGGGTAAATAAATCGTTAAAAAGGCCAAGAAAGACGCACGCTCGTCTGATGTAAACGTAAGCAGAAAGGGAGCACAGCTTCCCCTCGTGTTCCAGTCAGGACAAGAAACAAGCGGTAAAGAAATAGACCTTTGCTGTCGCAACAGATCGTAGGCAAGCTGCGCAAAAAAATAAATTGAATTGTGTTGGACAACTATCCGTTCACTTCGTCATGAACGGAGGGGCAGGGGAGAGGAAGAGTATAAGTGGTGGACACGGAGAGAGAGAAAGAGACAAAAAAATAAAGGAGGCAGGCAGCTGTCATCTCTCAACATTTACTAAGAACCAAACCGATACGTTACCAACTTTTCTTTGTCATGAAGAGTAAACAAAAGCCTCGCCATAAATGCTTCGCGTGAAACAACTTATTACGTCAAAATGTTTTAATCTGAAAGGGGCATCAGAAACCTAACTTGGGGAACGCAGGATTGCGGATAAATGGGGAAGGTTAGAGTGACCTGAAAAGTAGCAGAGTACACAGTCTTGGTAGGTAAATTCAATGAACATATGCAAAGTTTAACCTGAAAAAGCTTCGTTACAGAGTGAATTTAAAAATTATAATTATGAAGACTAACCGTTTATCGGAGGAGATGACTCGTTGGCTCGTCGGCAAAGGGAAACGGAGCAGGGTTGTAGGCGTTACAGAAGACCCCACTCTTTGGTGAAAGCAACCAGGGAGTCCAGTACCGTATGGTGGCCATTAGGGCATCCTCCTTACAACAAGATTCGGTCCTACCAATATATACAAAAGAAAGAATACTCAAATAAACTTGCAGCAAGCACCACCTTCGCCGTAGGTAACAAAATGCAAAAACAAGTGGACGCATACAACTGCCCTGGTCGGTTTTCGTCTTTACATCGCAGCCGCCAGAAAGAAAACTGGTGGAGACTGGGTTTAGGCTTTGTATACGGGTATAGGCATAGTAAAACTTCGGCATTGTAATCGTGGTGACTACATGTCCCTATTCCAAGCTATAGATCAATTTTTGCCTTAGCTTAGGACACCATGATGCAATTCTGGATACAAATACTGTGTGGGATTTGTTCAAAGCAGCATTTGCCATTGATCGGCGCTAACGTCGAGCGTAATTACTTCAAAGCGTGCAACTAGCAAGCATTAGATCAACAGCAGTATAAGTTATTTGATAAAAAGTGGGAACCGCATGTGCGGGAACAACCACAGGTCATTGCAACTGGAATTGTATGGAAGAAGAAAAGCACTAAACAAGAATGTGGCCAAAAATATGCGCAGTTCTGGACTGAATCAGTTGGATAGCTTATCAGACATGATAAAGATGACTCCCAAGGAGAACGGAGGGACGTTACATCAAGCATGTCGGGAATAAAATCACACCAAATATCATCGCGCACGTCAACTGCAGCAAGGCTTAACCATAAAGCTGAAGTTATAGTTTCAGTTATTGCTCAGTCAGAAAGCGTATTTCAATTTTTAGTGAATACCCAGAAATGGATGAAATGTGTTTAAATGGACGTGGAATCCCAGGTTTTCTACAAAAAGATACTGGAAACACGGTATCTGGGCTAGATAATTTTGAAGTTGTGCTTTGACAAACGGCTGTCTCTTTGGGGAAATTTATAGTCTAATTATTTATTCAATGGAGCTTGGCTCATCAAAGCAATCTGAGGAACTCTATGGTCCTTCCAAATAAAATTTGCAAATTAAAGACAGTGCGAACAGAAGGAGGAGACCAAACACCGCAGTGTAAGGTCCTACTTATGAGTGTGAAGCTATAAGCCTTGGTTTGTGGCTATGTTGTCACGTTATTCTTAACACCGGCGCCAAGAGACGATTGTGTGGACGAAGAAGTGCTTGAGTGCCCATGCCCTCTCATTATTGCCACTCGGACCTCTGGCACTCGCGCTTGAAACCGTGTGCTCGAGCTCTCCCAAAAAGGCTCCGGCTGCTTGTACTCACCTGCTCGTCCCTTTCAAGGACCCCGGCTTAGCAACTGCGTGTTTATAGATCGCCACACTGGTGGAGGTGGCTGGGTACGGCTACCCCATGCAAAGGACCCCTTCGGCTAGCACGGAATGGCCTCGCCCTGTCCACACACCTGTTCATCGGCTACTCGTGGTTAACGTGGACTGTCTCCACAGTGCGGTTACCTTAACTTCACTGCACCTAGACGCCAATCCCCGGAACACCAAGTAATGGTGCAAGCACTTACTCTCCAGGTAACTCTCCAACATTCACGTACTCCGGCCATCTTTCACGGTGAGGTGTTTTACGACGTCGAGTACTGGCTGGAGAAGTTTGAGCGTGTCGCTTGGTTCAACCAGTGGGACGCTCGTCAAAAGCTGCACCAGGTGTATTACTCGCTCGAACTTTGTGCAAAGACGTGGTTCGAGAACCACGAAGGGAGGTTGTCTACGAAGCACAAATTCCGGCAGGAGCTTCTGGAAACTTCGCTACCACAGACCGTCGGGACCATGCACAGAGGCTGTTGGGGTCGCGTATCAAGAAACCCAATAAATCTGTTACTATGCTTGCGGAGGACATGGCGCGGTTGTTCAAGAGGGCTGACCCTGAAATGTCTCGAGCCGAGGAAGCTGCGATACCTGATGCAGGGCGTTAAAAAACAGCTCTTCGCAGGTTTTGTACGAAAACCTCCTCGCACAGTGAAAGACTTCGCCAGGGAGGCAACAGCCATCAAGCGAGCCCTGCAAGAGAGATGCCGGCAGATTAACCGCGTGAACAGCACTTCGTCCGGTACTGCTGGCGCCCTTACAAGTATGGCCAACGACACTCCCCTTGGAGACATCATCCGCTCATTTATACGAAAAGAGCTCCAATTGAGTGGCCTTGGCGGCTGGAACCTGCGCCTGCCTCCGTTGGGGATGTGGTTCTTAAGAGATCCGAGAGCGCTTTAAATTGAAGAGCAGCCGATACAACCGCCACGTGTGAGTTATGTAACAGCTCTCCGTCCCCAGCTGCCCATCGCACACACGCCACCGCCGCCAAGAGAGCTTCCACATTTCGTGGGAGCCCCACATTCAAATGGAACTGTAAGGCTTGAAATATTTGAATAGAATTCAAAGAAGTGTGATGAGCAGAGGCTTCAAAAAATTTTTGTAAGGGGGTCTCAAGGAAATATCTCAATCAATCAATCAATCAATCAATCAATCAATCAATCAATCAATCAATCAATCAATCAATCAATCAATCAATCAATCAATAATACATTTATAAATATTTATAATTATTTATTAATTATTCGTTCAATCGCTCAGTCAATCAATCAATCATTCATTCATTCAATCAATTAATCAACCACCAACCAACCGGGCATTACCGCTTTTCTTCTGAATCCGAAACGGAGCCAATCGCTTGTTGAACATCATTTCGCCGTTGTGTAATTTATTGTAATATTTACGGCTGGCATAAAGAAAGTGAGCACGACGAAGTTACTCAAAGTTAACTTCTTCATCAATGCTAAGTGCACTCCTATCTGTAAGAGTTTTCCTGTTGAGCTAGGTCGCCATTGCAAGTGAATTGGGGACAAGAAAAGAACCCTCGACGTTAATACCGATAAAAACTTTAGAGAAAGCAGGAACACAATACATTCCCGTGTCTCGCATCGTAGCAATAGCACTGCAATAAATGTAAGGCTCGTTAATGTGGGCGTTGTAGGCAACATAAAGGTAATGTTTTCAGCCTTTTTGGCCGCATAAGAAACCATACAGATTTCGCCAAAAAAGCATGTTCTTGTACTTAGTGCACTCATATTGATATCAGCCTTCATTGCGTTTGTTTGCGTTCCCTCTAAGGCCTTCTCAAAAACAGCATCTGGAATTACCCCAGGAGAACCTTCCCTGTGAGAATCAAGAAATAGGCACTTGAAGATTATTAGATTCGGGAAGTTTGAATAATTAAGAGAGGCCAACACGCAACGGATTGACCGTCCGGCCTTTCGACAGCAGGTACGCTATCATTACACCGGCGCCTTTCAAGTTTTGGAACCCGAGCACTGACTTTTATAGCCAGCGTCACCATCTCCCCAAGTTGACATGTGGTTAAAAGCAAAGCTTTGGTCCCGGCTGAAGAACATTCCAGGGAACCTTCACAAGCTGAGAATAACCTGCCGTGAGAACAAATACACGGGTGTTACGGAAGGGTCTTTTCCGCCACATTCAGGAGAGCTTTATTACGATTGCTTTCTTTCCATTCGGGAAAGACCTGGTTTATGTTATCTATAGGGCTTCAGTTATTTGAGGGAACATTTGAATCGAGTTCAGGCAGAAGCAGTGACGGGACCGCAGTGGGTGCCCAAGCCACACAGAGTCCAGAGGAAGCCACAAAAAATGTTCTCATCGGCCCCTTCAAGGAGTGTACTGAAGTTTGTGTATTACTCTCAGAACGGCAAGGCTATCCGGAACAGGAATCATGCCGATGCCATGATTTCGTCTCCCTTCGGCTGGTGCATCAAAAACACAAATGGCGCAAGCTGTATAACACACTGGTGATCATGACGCGTGCCGCCAAGAGATAACGTGGTGTTTTCTTTCCGCAGAAAAAGGAAACAGTTTCTTCACAACTGTACACTCCACGCCCCGCAACGTTTTCTGCTCGCGAACATTGGGAGGGTTTGCCTAGCAATGAACAGCTTTTCTGTAAAGAACAGCTGGATTTCAATCGAAAGCAATACAGTTGCGTAGTGCTGCGGCGTGTAAGATCTCATTAGAAACAGTGTCTTCATGGGTGCCGAGTAAACGAGAATGCACTCTGTTCGGTATAATAAGGAGTGATAAGTTATCAGTTACTGGTAATTGCTGCAGGTTGCTTTGCAAAGGGCTACAACATTTTTTACAGAGTATTTTCCGTACGAACGCGTTAAATGAAGCATTCTACCTTGAATCCCACGCCGCGCACATGTCTATTGCAAAGCTCTACTGCAAGGTTCTGCTGGTGTTTATTATTTTGCATACAAGGCGAACTTAGAAACATTCGATTTACACCGAAGATAATATATTTTGTCTGCTGGCCCTTACACATGAGAGTAAAACCAAAGCGAAGAGTAAATAGAAAAGCCTTTAAGCTGTCTATGTGTGCTGCACCCGTGGAGAGAATTCCTTTGTCACGAGCGAAACAAAAACATGAAGCAAAATAATCAAAACACCATCGAAACGACCAATCTGCGGCGTTTACCTACAAGGTATCCAAATCAAGTGCGAAGGAAATTAAAACTCCCCATGTGTTTCGAGTTAAGTTTGAACTCGTAGTGGTGTTTTGTGTCTATTGTGACACTTTTCTCAAATTTGTTGCCCCAAATTACTTTCGATTATTCACTATACAGTTTGGAATACCTGTCGAGCTCGCCATCCGTGGAAACGGTTTTTTAGCAGCAGTTGTCATTCCCCGCAGTTTCCCCCTCCTAATACGCACGTGGCTCAAGGTGAAAGAATAAATTGGCGCATTCAATCATCTCGGCGGGTAAGTGACTTAAGAGCTAATTGAGGTCACTCTCTGGGAACACTGGCCAGCTGGTTGCCAGGGCGTAAAAAATTTAATGGGGCGTATGCAAATACTTTCTAATGGGTATATATTTGACTGTCGACCAGAGAGCGCCTGTGAAGCCAGTGTGGGAGCAAGTTCTGTGCCGTGGCTTGCTATATTAAAACTCAAACCGGAAGCCTACGTACGTTAGTAAGGTTACAAAAGAAATTCTTCTGGATTTTAAAACGTAGGTACGTCCTTTTCTTTGAAAATAGCACGGTGTGTGTGAGGCTAAATGCACTGAATTGTACACCCGGGTGTATAAGGAGTTCGTCAAAACAGTGTGGTCAAAACTAAATTCAAAGTCAAATTATTGCTAGGGAGCACATTTATCTCCTTCCGAGATGCGGGAATCGGTATTGTTACACAAAAACGTAAATAATCAGCACTTTACGTATCGTAAACCACAACGTAACAAGAAGCAGCACAATAAAGTACAAAATCCAGTGTTAACAGCGTGTTAACTCCATTTTAGGTTTAGTTGGTACCCTTAAGAGAAGGTACAGGCGACACAACAGTCACACAGTCCTAATTATCAGCGGAGGTGTTGATCCATGGCCGATAAAAGAACAAGGCGCTACGATGTCATAAAAGTGTAGCGAGAATACGATCAGTGCATCGCTACTAGATTTTCATATTTTGTTGTTTACAAGAATAATTGCTTGCAGTTTCCCTTTATTGTCCTGAAAAGTCTGTATTAGGACAATGGGGGGTTTGGAACAAAAAAAAACTCGAATTTTGTCGTGATCATGTCGTTAGGCCCCCCACCAGTAGGAATTCCGCATGCTAGTCGTTGGTAGCGGAACCTTTGCTCATATACTCTGAAACCTCCCTCTCGTGGTTATCGTTGCTAATTTGAGGTTCCCTCCTGGGTTTAAAAGCAATTAAGATGGCTCGATTATTACGGCTAGAATATTCTGGCCGTGAATAGTTTACGCACTATAAAAACTAATACTTGACTTCGAAACTGTATTTTGGGCACTATGTTTGTGTGGTTTGTTTTATATTGTCCCTAATGTTTTTACCGTTTACACTTTCAGACGGATTCTGACAAAGCAGTGGACGGCTGATCAAAAAACGTGCGTTATTCAATACATCGCAAAACGTCAAACTGGCCATCAAGATTTTTCGATTCAATAGGAGTCTTGTATACGCCACAACATGGTAGCTTTGGAGGTATTGCAAATTGTCAAAACTAGGCTGTTTGCCTCCGTTTTTGTTTGGATGCTGGTATTCATCACATGGCAAGAACCCGCCGCCTGCAGAGACCTCCCGAGTCAGATTGTGCACAACGTAGAAGGCGCTCTCAAATATGTATCTACGACGCGCTTACAACACGTTCCTTTAGAAGTGAGAGCCCTTTGTCTCAGCGAACCTATTTCTTTAGCTCTTAAACACGTTTTTCAAAACTACACAGTAATCATAGAAACCGGGTGTCCTAGGCCTAAAGATTTTTTAATCATTCTAATGAACGCGCTTGTGGGCGGTTATGGTTCATTTGTTGTGCTAAGTGAAGAACCTTTCGCCAAAACGATGGCCTGGGTTTTGGATGGTCACTTGGAGTTGGCGTCAGTGGCAACTTTTGTCGTCCTGCATACAGAGGAATTTCAAGCCGGAGTATGTAGCGTCTTTAAGCCATTACGCAACTCATTGGTGGGCGTTACAAGGGATAGTTTCATTCCGTGCTCCTACGAAGAGACCACATACTGCCCGTCTAGCGAATTGTCTTGTCTGCAAGGAAAAGAGATTGTTGTTGGATGTGGGTTTATTGACAGCGCTGCCTGTGACAAACCCTCTGGTAGGACTATACTTAATGCCCTTGGCGCGATTAACATGTCTGTCACAAAAAAGCATCCGAGGGGAACTATGTCTTTAATTGAGTCAGGAATTGATGTTTCCCTTTCCTTTGGTTCATTTCACTACGCTACCATTCTGACTTCTGAATTGCCCACGACTATGCGGGTTACAGAATTATGGTACATCTTTGCTATGCGCCCTGATCTTGCCCCATTTAATACAAGTTTGAGCCCCCGTAACTTCATGTTTGGAAGCGTACTTCTACGGTTGTGTTTTATCTCCTGTGCGAGCTGGGTTGTGATTTTCTTTCTCCAACTGCTTCATGATCTTCAGAGGAGGGATGTTTCCAGCCGAACGGTAATTCGTCCAAATTTTCCTATTCTTGGTTACAGAAATATGATATCCTCGAATAAAGCCCACGACCACATTGTAGGATTTCCGTGGATCTCATGGGCCGTAGGCTCACTATTTGTATTGTTTTATGCGCAGTGTCTTATAACATCTACCGCCATCGTGCCATTGAAGCGCGAAGTAATATATAAAGCACGTGATATTGAAGTCCTGTTCGACAAACATCCCGCTTGTATTTGCACAGATTTTGACACATTTCTTTACTTTAGTCACCACAATGACAAACTCACCCCCTCAATCAGATTCACTTTTAATGAAAATGGTTCCTGCCAAACACCTGATCTCCTTATACTGCCCAACTGTCTCGAAGGTGTCCGTTATGAAAGGAGCTTAGCAATCGTTTCTAAGGAGGTCAAATGTGACCTGGAGCAGCGTTTTGGCATAGACGCTGCACTAAGCGACGAACCAGTTGCGACCATTTTCGAGAACACACCTGTGCGACGAGGGTTCCGGCATGCCAAGTCGTACGCAGCTTTAGTCCGGAGAATGTTTGAGACCGGCTGGTTCACAAATGAAGATTCGTTGAATAAACCTGACAGATGCTTGGAATCGTACCATGAACGACCCTTGGACGCAATTTTAGCAGCAGCTGTTCTAGTCTCTGGCAGCATTTTAGCGGCGTGCATTTGCATCCTAGAACGTATTCTGCAAAACCAGAGCACCTTACGGCAGGTGGCCTGACGAATTTGTTAATTTTGAAATATTTCTCACAAAGTGTATCTGGTCGCAGAAATCAATTCAGTGTTGCTTTCTGAATCTTTGTCCAGGCTATGTTCACTCATTCAGGATGTCTGCGCAACATATGCTAGTAGTGGTTTGTGGCTGATCCATAGTTTTAGAAGCATTTGGAGTGCATAGTGTATGGCTTTGTATTGCTTTAGATTCTGCCATAAACTACCTGAAAATCGACGTGGTCGTGGTGTTATAAATGTTTAGATGTGGAGCGGCTTATGCTCGGGCGTATGTCCCGCGGCATCGGCGGTGGTCCGGCGTCCGCAAACCACCTGCGCATGCGCCACCGTCGTCATCTTCTCATAGGGGAACCACTGAAGACGAAGAAGGAGAAGAAGACAAAGCTGCGAAGAGGAGGGCATGTACGTTGCTGTCGCCCCGTCCGCAGCACTTCTGTTGATGATTTTGGCAGGATGCCTCTAGGGATTGGCCATCGGATTCGCCGCATGCTTCTCTTGACTCCGGTTGTGCGTGCGCTTGACTCCGCGATTCTTCAGGTGAAGGAGGATGGAAGCAACAGCCCCGTCAGTGAGTGTGCTGACGCAATTAAGTGAGAGCATCAGCGGAAACACTAACAGACCTTTAGATACCACTTCAATCTCGTCTCACTCGCGTATATGCGCATGCCATAAGGAAAATTACACCCATCTCCCCGAAGGGAACCATGAGTAGGATATATGAGCTTTACGGGGTTCACTACATTTCCACCAAATTTGGCTAACCAACATCACGGAAACGCAAACGGAGCCCCCATGACGCTCCACATCCTACTCATGGTTCCCTTCGGGGAGATGGGTGTAATTTTTAAATGTGTTTTACGCTGTGGCCTTTTCATTCTTCTGCACTTAGCTTATTGTAAATTTGAAATAAATAATTCTGGGACATGCTCGCAACTATTGGTTGATGCATATTTTTTGACGCCTGACTCTTTAGGCAGCTTGCCAAATCATTTTATACTGCTGCGGTCTCCCACATCCTAAAGGTTGTGCATAATTATGCATAAAAAAGTACGGAATGAAACTTATTCCACCCACTACTGGTGCAACCTGGAATGGTTTGCAAGGTCGAACTTCATAAATTTGAAAGATACTCAACAAAATTATAGCCAATGTATTCATTGACGACACTGTTCGTAATTTGCTTGAACAAGTTCGTCCGATTGGTAAATAAGCTTTGTAAAAGTACCCCCTCTTCAGGAAACTTTTTACACAAAGAAATAAGGGCACTAATACCCTAGTAAATTATTTCAGTAAAAATTTGTATCTATACGTTACACGACATCCTTAAATAGCGGAACGTTGTATGTGCCCTAGCAGTGAGACATTCGTTCACGCAATTTTGTAATAGTTAGGTATAAACGA
The DNA here is from genome assembly GCF_048455015.1 of Haemaphysalis longicornis. Classification (NCBI taxonomy): domain Eukaryota; kingdom Metazoa; phylum Arthropoda; class Arachnida; order Ixodida; family Ixodidae; genus Haemaphysalis; species Haemaphysalis longicornis. The sequence continues at coordinate 219,271 of NW_027526265.1, read as the reverse complement.
TTTTTTTATTTTTTTGTGTAGTATTTGGGACACTGTCATATAAATGTGTGTTTATTTTATATGCTAGGTGCTTTTGCAGGACTTGTGAAAATCCGAGTGTGGAACGGAACGGAGCCGAACGGAGTACCGGAACCGTGCCGATATTTTGCCATAACTGAATGCGATATTTCCCTGCCATTTTTTAGCATGTCCGGAGGTAAACTGAAAACACCAATTACAGTTAGAGGTTCAACAAGAGGCGGTTCCAAACACCGTTTTTGATATAGCGCAGTCAGTGTAACTCGAGATTTTCCTTCTTGATAGGCCATGAGCTTAGTGATCGTTTACAGACCGCAGCTTTGGCTCAGAGGTACCGCACTCGCCTCGTATGCGGGATGTACCGGATTCGAATCCGAGTACCGTTGGGCACCCACCGGTTTCCTAATGGTTACAGGCATCCGTGGCCGAGTGCGAACCCTTGAAAGGGGAATTCACGCCTGGAAAGCTGCCCTTACCCTTGTGAGAGGCCTCTCATCCTTGTCCATCTGGCGGGACCTCGGCCATCATTCAGCGTTGCGCCATTTCCCGGGGCGAAAGCGTCTGGCGGCATGTCCTGCCACAGGCAATTGCAAGTAGAGCGTCTAACGTAGCTGTGGAAGGCACCATGTGCATTCATGTTCCTTGGAGGCGCCGGGCACCTACCGGTAAAATAGGCACAGACAACATCCCGGCCTGACGCTAGCTCTTGTGTGGGACTACAGCGCTTGGTAAGTTCACTCGGCTTGCACGGGAAATCACCCGTACGGAAAGGCGCGGCTGCAGAAGCGCAGAAACTTTTTTTAGATTAGTTACAATATCGACGCCCTCCGTATTTATGGTCGCATCTCGAGGGAGCAAGTGCGCTCCAGCATTGAAATCGTCCGTTCCTACTGGTGGCCGTATACGAAGTATCACAGTTGTGGCTGTGTACAGGCGATGTAAAACATCATGTTTTTCCCACTGGGTACAGGTCTCGCTGTGACTATGCAAACACTTTACATCGTCGCAAAATGGACGTAAACTAAATAAAATATTTAGTTGTAATAACAATCTTGCACAATATTTTTTAATTGATACAAAGGACGGAAACCGAAAGTTTAGACTCATTTCTTTCAACCTAATTTCTTTGTTGGAAGGGCAATGGTATCTCGTTCATTAGCCGCCTTAATGAATGAATGAATAAAACCTTACTTTCGTCACAGAAGGAAAAAGGGACGGTGCTATATCTGTCACAGGAGGTGGCCACAAGACCATCCATTCCAGCAAACTCCAACGCATTGGTCAATCCCACACGTGCATCGACGGATGGGGGCTAAGAATTGCGCCCTCCCGGTACTCTGAACTATGTAATTGCAGACTGCTAAAAGAGGGGTCTTCGGGACCGTTATACAATATATCACGTTAAATCTCTTTTCCGGCTTTAAACAGGGAGCATAACGGTCGGCAAGATCCTTGATAAATACGAGAAAATATACCGGAAGCATAGGTTGTTATTTGGAGTTGCCTCTAGGTGCTTGTGAGTTCTAGTGGGGGATCTATCAAGAGGAGGACATATGTGTCTGTCTAGGCAGCAGTGCACAACTATCTCGATCTCACAGTACCTTTAAATCTGTTCCTTAGCCAATCTGAGGGAGAAAACCATCACAGCCCGGTTGAGGTAAAGCCAGTGTAACAAACAAAATGTGCAACGGCAGGCAGGCCACTACATTGCTGAACCGCGAAACAGTGACCTACCCCCTAAAGTGCGTACTTATGGCATTTTTAAATTCAAAAGTACGCAAAGGAATATCTGGTGATTAATACCAATATAAAACTGCTTGTCATGCTCTGGGTGAAATGTCGTCCGACCAATTAGTTTCTGTACAGAGGTGGAGCCGAGAGTAGCGGGGCCCGTTACACAAGAGAGCGACTGGAAAGAATGTTTCTGCTTTCGTAGAGAGCTCTGACGATTTTACACGAAAGTCTTTTATGCCGGCATCCAACAGGATCGGACTGAAATCATATCCGTCACGGAAAAGACATCACCAGAAAAAGTTTCCGTGATGTGGCGGGGCCAGATTTCGAGCCAAGGACACCGTCTCCGCAACGTGAGGCGCCTGGTACCTTCCTGACTGCGCTATGAACTGTTTGCTTCTTCATTTCTTGCATTTTTCAGGTTTACGCACTATTGTTAGTTTAATACCCGCCGGCCAGACTTTGGCTGTGGCAAAGTGCTAAAAACGCTAAAACTTGAAAGGTTCCCAATATCAGGCAGTCACTGGGGAGCCACATCAGGCACCCACGTTGCATCTCGTACACTTTGTGGGGCAACAAGAAATTCTCTACAAAACACTGAGAGAGGGTCTTTGCATCCACACCGTAGTACCTTACACCCATTCGACCTCGCCATATTACGCCCTGTCCTGACAGTATGACATCATCACATGGTAAGTCAATTAGGGCTTCTACTGAAAGTAACTGTATACAATGAGTTGTGAGTGGGAAGTCTTTCTTTTACGTCATCTGCAGGATGTCCCTACCCTCAATTAAGACGTTCTCTATTGCCACTGGTTTCTGAGAGAGGAGTCAATTAGTTGGCGAAGGTACAAAAATTCTTTGCCTTTCATCCATGCTTTTAATGAGATGGTTTCTGTTCGCAATTTAAAAAGAATGTCTTCACTGAGGCTGGGACAACCATCTTCTTAACACGGCAAAGAACATCCTGGCCAATGTCCAGATTGTACTTCGCCAGATACAAAGGTAGAGGCAACAGCATCACACTCAGATGCATGGTTAAAGGTTTATTTTCAACAGTTTACAGATATTCAAACAAAAAGCAAGCACCCATAACTCTGGCAGCAACGACCACTTCTTTGAGGTACCCTTTTACCACACGGATAAGGCGTTCCGCTGCTGAGCGCGAGGTCGCGGGTTCGACTGCCGGCCCCGGCGGCCGCTTTTCTGATGGACGCGAAAAGCAAAAATGCACGTGTGTACGAGATTTCGGGACACGTTGAAGATCCCCAGGTGGTCAAAGTTATTCAGGAGCCATCCACTACGGCGCGCCTCGTCTGCGTTGCGTCGGTGCGTTGAATCCTACATTCAATCAATCAGCTTTTTTACCACACAACAAACACCATCACTTGACGATACAACGTATTCGGGAAGCTCTTTCAGCAATGCCACTTGTAGGGAAGTACGGAGAAATGGGTCTGTGGTGTCTCGCAAAACAAAAAACCTGTTCACGATTTGTCCCACAAAAATCTGCAACAAGCCTCACCCTCCTTCCGTAACTCTACGAAACAGACGGTTCCTGCTCTTTCATTGCCACGCGGATACCCACACAAAAGCAGCGCACGCTCGATGTATCTCCTGCACGCGCAATCGTGAACAACATTGCAGTACCTACAACACGTACCAGAGTTTCGCGAGAAAATACAGACGCTCGTGAAAAAAGAGGCAAAGCCCTGGTTCCCCATTTGATTGGCTTTTCCCGCTATTTTTTTTTCCTCCTGCCAGTACGCATTGGTATCCTGATAGCAGTCCAGCGGCACACCGAGATAGCCCGTTGGTATGACGGTCCACAATAAGTTTCAAATACGTCTGGCGTCGAGCTCCATTCCCCGTGCCAAAAAACCGTGCACTTTTCTAAATTGACCGAGCTGCAGTGACGGAGCAGAATCCTTTGGTGATTGCTACTGCACTGCTCACACTTCTCTTGTCAACACAAAACAAAGCAACATCCTCCGCGTAGACAAGAAGACGCACTTCACATGAGTGCAAATGTAAGTCATGAATATCCTCACTATGCAAAATCTTCAAACACATGGTTCAAGAAATATCGAAAAATAAGGGGCTTATTGGACATCCCGGTCTAACCAAAGACAAAAAAGGAATTTGTTCAGTGACGCTTTTGTTAATAATTAACTGCGTAAAGCAGTTGCTATAGGCCATAAAAACTCAGTTCACCAACACATCGGCCAGGTTACATGTGTAAAAACACCAAATAAACCTCGTGACACTCCCGGTCCCCAGTCTTCCTTCCTTCCTTAAAAGGCCTTTTCGGAGTCGACTTGCAATACTGCTACTTTTCTGCATAACATTTCGCAACACTGTAAAACGCTCCGCGTCACGTGAATATTGGTCACAATACTCCAGCCGTTGATACCACGTGTCTGATGCCGCCTTACTATGGTCGTGGTTACTGTTTGCAAACGTTTCGCAAGATTTTCAATAAAATTTTGTAATAGACATTAGCAGCCTTATTGGCCTCCAACCTGACACTGACTGCATCGTTACGATGTCCTCCGATTGAGGTATGAACACCGTATGTGTCCTGTAAAATGACGGCAGAAGGGATCGCCTCTCATACGCCTCTTAAATACAGCATACAAAAAGGGCAAACTTGCCCGCAGTGTTTTTTGTAAAATTCAGCTATTCGCCCGTCTGCCCCGAGTGTTTACCTAGTTTGTGATCGAGATATTGCGTTCTCTATTCCGGCAAACATTATCGGTTCTTCTAAAGTGCGCATAACTTCCGAATCCAGCCGTGGAAGCAAGGGCAGAAACGTTTCCTCCAATTCATCTATTCTAGGAGAGCTCGGGCCAAAATGGGTATAATGTTCGACAAATGGATTTTTTATGCATGTTTTGTCCTCAGTCAATCGACCATAATGCATTATGCTATGAATATCGCACTTTCTGGAATATCGCTTTTCGTGGCAAAGCGACCGCCTTGTTGGCTGCCCCGCGGCCAGAAAACGTTCTGCGCGTCCGCGGACAATCGCCCCTTCAAACTTGATCTCGTCGATTGCTTCGAGCTTACTTTTATTCTCCGCGATATCTTTCTTAAGCAAACCTCACGTGTCGCTTTCCAGTTTCAGCAACTGTGCCAAGTTACGGGGCAGTTTTTCCACTGTTCGTTTTTCTAACTTTTTTAGCACGCTTGCTCTTTCTACTGCTTCTTTTTTAACGTCTTGCTCAAAAAAATCCCAGTTAGTACCCTAGTCAGTGTCGTAATCGTAAGAATGTTTATCAAACTAACATCCACTTTGTCGCAAAATACAGGGTCATTCAGTAGTCTTCGTTTAATTTCCATAAATCCCAGTTAAACTTGTTCACGTTCTTTTTTCGCTGCCCGATCTTGAACAATCCCAGGCAATGATCCCTGAAAGAGACATTTTCTACCGAATGCGAGTAATATTCTTCGGCCACTTCCAACAACCCATATGCCCAATCGTTGCTCGCATGACTTGATCCCCAAAAGATCGTGAAACGCCGACATTTAGAAGGCGGTTGAACTGAAAGACGTCTATAGGATCGTATTCCTCAATCAGCTCTACCAACACCTTCGTACTTCCATTCATAAACGGTGTGCCACAACTTTTGTCTTCACTTGCACAGACGCAGTTAAAATCTCCTGCTAGCCACACGTTTTTATCACAGCCCAAGTACCCTTTGATTGATTGGAAAAATTAATTCTGCCACGTACTCCATTTGGGTCATAAAAGCATATTACACGAAACCCTACATCTATAACGTAAAATCACACAAGAAAAGCTTTTCTGACTCACAAAAAATCACAATTTCTACTCTCACATTCGTTGAATTTCTCAGAAAAATTCAACATCCCGCTGAAACTCTTGCTGCATGGCTAACGCAGACACTGTAAATATTCCCAAACTGTTTAACTACGCTGCCAGTGCGGTCCCCACTTTCAATTTTCGTTTCTTGTATTGCTAGCATGCCGATTTCATTTACATTTAGCAAACGTTTCTGTTAGCATTGCTTGCGCCTCTTTCCTAGCCCCCTGACGTTGAGCGTGCCTATTCGGAGTGGTTTTCTAGGTCCTTTTTCTCAAAGTAAGAACCGTATAGAGAAGCCTGTTTCGAAAACGCATCGCTTACTCGGAAACACTTCACGTTTCACTGAAGAGTTTACATGGTCGTCCAGTACGTGCGAGTTGGCCTGCCATGCCCGAAACGTTCTTCGCACAATTTCTTCACACAGTGCTATCAAGTTTTAGCCGACCTCGGCCCGCGTTCAGGCGGAGCTTTCGGTTTCGGCTTGAACGCTGGCCTTCGTTGTAGGGTTGCCATGAGCGGGGGTCCTCCAGATTTTCACTTTGGCTGTGCGACAAACTACTGCTGCGCTTTCTCACACCACCTGCGGCGTTAGCCATTTCCTCGTCGATCCTAGTCCCATCCAAAAATGGCCCCGCGGCTGACATTGCCACGGCAGCTATTTCATTTCATTTCATTTAATTTTCCTTAAAGACCCCCAAATGGGGGTATACCATAATGGGTGGTGTGGGCACAGGAAAGAGATTTTGCAGTGACAAAACGAGGAATTTCAGGACCAATAGGTCGTTACTTCAGCAGTGAATGAATGGGGGCTGGTAATGACGGCAATGTGGTGGGGAAAGCCGTTCCAGTCTTTAGCGGCGCGTGGAAAGAAGGAAACAGAGAAGGTGGTGGTTCGGGTGCGGTGACATGAAACTTGAAGTAAATGACCGGTGCGATGAGATACGTACGGTGGTGGGGGGCAGTTAAGTGATAACGAGAAATGGTGGCTATGTGGCGGCGAAAAGAGAGAGGCTCCAGTCCTGATTGTGCTTTTATGATAAATGCTAATATCGTAGGAATGCGCAGATTGCATGAATCTGGTGGCTGGTTTTTGGACAGCTTCAAGCGCGTGGATAAATATACTTGGTGCGGGTTCCAGATGACGCATGCGTATTGAAGTTTAGAAAGAATAAGGAATTTGTACGTGAGTTGCTTGATATGAAATGAAGCAATGCGGAGATGCCACTTGAGAAAGCCAAGTGTTTTATTAGCTGAGACGATAATGTTGGTTACATGAGCCTTCCATGAAATTTTATTGGACAAGGTAACAAGAATGTATTTGAATGAGGGAACTAGGTGTATTGTGACATTAAAAATATTGTACGGAAAGGTTAAAGGATTGTGCCACCGGGTAAAAGATATAACTTTACATTTGGCAGGATTAAATGTCGTCAGCCACGCATCGCACCACTCTTGAACATGAAGAAGGTCTGGTTGTAGGGCTATGTGATAGGATGTGCTAGTGATTGGGCGGTATATCACGCAGTCATCAGCTTACATACGGATGCGACTTGAAATATTCAATGGAAGTTCGTTGAGGTAAATGAGAAATAGAAGGGGGGCGAGAACAGACCCTTGTGGTACAGTAGACGTTTCAGGATGTGAAGTTGAAGGATGATAATTTTCTGCTACAAATGGCGAGCTGTTGCTTAGGGAATTGTTTTATCCAGTTTAGAATATTTGAGTGTAAATTGAGCTGAGCGAGTTTTAGTAATAGGCGTTGGTGGAGTAAATTGCCGAAATCCTTGGCGAAGTCGAGAAATATGCCATCTGTTTGCAGGTTAGCGTCAAGTTTAGAATGGAGGTCAAAAATAAATATGGCCGATTGAGTTTCGCAAGAAAAGCCACTACGGAAACCATGCTGGGAATAGTAAAAAAAGCAGATGGAATATCAAAAACATTCATTATCTCCAAATAAATTACGTGTTCCATGAGTTTGCAGGAAATGCTCGTGACAGAGACGGGACCATAATTGACTGCTGAGTTTTTATTACCTGATTTCAAGATTGGAAAGTCTATCCCGACCTTCCAGTCGTATGCTATATCGCCTGTGGAAAGGCACTGCGAAAAGATTAAACACAAATATACCGCTGAAATGTGCACAGTCTTTTTTAGCAATTTCATGCAATCGATACAGGAGATGATGATGGTTAGCAGGCTTGGCTTAAGATACAATGCCATCTATAAAAACATTAAGAAAGGGCAAACAGGTAGCAGTAGCTTCAAAAAGAGGAAAACAAGGCACATCAATCTCCTTAGTAAAGACAGACGAAAAAGCGGAATTAGAAAGATCCGCAGATTCAGCATCGGGGACAACCTCATCGTTATCGCTTGCGAGTGTGATCACGTGCGGTTGATCAGCGTTTATCACCGCCCAGATACGCCTGGGAATATTGTTTAGCATGCTGGCCAGATCGCTGTTGAATAACTTCTTTCGCACTTCTTTTATAGCGACGAGATAGTCGTTCTCTGCAGCATAGTATTTCTGCCATGAGCTAGATGTATTTTTTTTGTTTGGCTGAGCGAAATAAATGCTTTTTTATTGTCCATTCTTTTAAATGAGTTGGTAAGCCAGGGTTTCTGGCAATTGACCAAAATTCTTTTTTAGGTATGTGCTTCTTCGCTAGACAGGTGATGTGTTTCTTTAAAATTCAACCAGTTGCAGTTTGTGCACCATTGGTGAAAATTTAATTCAAAGTCTCGAAGAGAAGCAGCAAGTCCGTCATTAATAGCCTGATAGTTACCCTTCCCGTATAAAGTGATCTTTTTCTTCGGGGTAGTGCGAGGTTAACCGCGAAGGCAAAATCTGCTTGTAAAACCTAATGGTCGCTTATCTCTCGCAGATAGGATACTCAATACAGGCTTTGAGGGTCGGTAAATATATCAGGTCTAGGATATTAGCAGAATTGCATTCATCACTTGTGGGTAGCGACACTAGTTGCGTGAGATTATATATTCAGACAAAATTCTACAAATTCCTTGGCGTCCGCGGGAGAGACAGTTAAGAAATGTGCACTGTCATAATGGATACCGAGGAAATTAAAATCTCCGAAGATACAACATTAGCATGGGTGTGTTTATAAGTTAGCTTATTTAAAACATTACGAAGTTGCTGGGAGAAGTTAAGGTTGCTCTGCGGTGATCTGTAACAAACTCCTAGAAGGACGGATTGAGGTAAAAGCATGCACATGTAGCCATAATATCTCAAGAATGCAGGTAATGTCTACGACCGAACAAGGTAACTGATAGCTAATAGCGAATACGACACCGCCACCTCGTGACCCAGTACGATCCTGTCGGTAAACATGATAATTTGTCAGGTCACTTAGGACTTCTGATTATGTCATTGGGGAGCCAGGTTTCTGTAAGGATCAGTAAGTTGCTATTGGATAATTTTAACGCGGCCCCTTTCTTGATGGAATTGTCCTCTGTAGGGCTCTGGTCGAGACGACTCTCAAAACTCGAAACGTCTTGCATTTCTGCCTTCTCCACCTTTTACGGATGGTGGCTTCGCCGTGTTCTCGGCCTACGCGCTCTTGCCTTTAGCTGCGGTGGCTGCCTCGGAGCCGTCCTCCGTGACAACATTTGTGCCCACTGCCGCATACGTCTTGCCACCGTCGGCAGATTCGTGCCCGAACCACCGACAAGTGTTGCACCGGGGTACCCGACATTCCCTCCAGACGTGTCCCTCGCGTTGGTCTCTCTGGAACAACGACGACCGCAAAGTGTTAGGTTCGGGCTCCTCGCGAGGTCCCTCTGGAACAACGACGACCGCAAAGTGTTAGGTTCGGGCTCCTTTTTAATTAACGAAAGCCGCTGGTGGCTGATGTATCGGCTTTGTCTCCGCTTGTGTTTTGGCTTTAGCTCAGGTTGTGTTCCTTCCATGGAGCTGCAGGGACGCGAAGTTAGGGGCCGCCGAATGCATGCTTTGTTTTCCTTCCTTGTGTGTGGCAAAAGACGAGGGTGCTTAGCCCGACTACCTCTGTTGGTTTGGTATGAGTTGCGCTCGACCGCGCGGTCTCAGTGAATGGCGGATTGGTACACTGCAGTGAAAACAGTTCCGGCTACGTCCCCTCTCGGAGAGCGCGCACGCCGCTATTATGGCTTGCCGACATTGGGAAGTGGCCGGTCGTTCGTCGAGGTTGACGAGCTGACGGGAACCCAACCGATGCCATCTCTTAGGGTCGAAAAGGTTCGAAGCATAGCTTTTGAGGATTTGCGAAGCCAGTGTAGGTGCTGTTCGTTTATGGGTCATTCGCCTCGAGAATGTTCGCCTAGGTTTGGAGCAGCTCTTCCAGCCAGTCACGCGGCTGGCAGCGGCGTCTCTTAGTCTGGGGAAGGGATTAGACCACGACTCCTTATTTCTTCCACCGCGCGCAGGGACAAATGCGAGGCGGCAAGGCGAGGGATGTGCGGCCACTAGTGGCATACCGTTAACACGCGCCTTCTTCTGTCGTAGCAAAGCGAGGCTTGCCTCGTGCAACCAGCCGCAAGACTCCCGGCCGTTACTCATCAACCAAGCTGTCACCGATCCACTACTACCTGCCAAGAAAAGCGTAACGAAAAGACTACACGACCCCCTGTGACGTCACAAGCAACAGCGCCACCAGGACCATACTTAAAACCTGGGAAGCTGCTGACCTCCGAAATTCGCGGCCATGAGTTGCATACCGTTAACTCGTGCCTTCTTCTGTCGTAGGTAGCCAACTTTTGTTCACACTCACCGTAATTGCAGCTACCACATTTTTATGACGCCGTAAATGCCATAACGTGTGTTGTTCCAATTGTGCATGAGTGTCGACGTGTGTACGTACCGTGAACGCTTCTGTAACTTATTTTCCGGCAGAGAACTCGGGTGCCGTGGTGTTTATCGCTTCTTTGCAGCGTTTCGACTAATCAGGGTACTTTGCCCGAAACATTCTTCACTGCTACTGCCTATGTGCCCTGCGCTCCTGCTGATATCAGCTGGAAATATTTAAGCAAATCCAGGGCCGAAAATCGCTGACGTGCTCGCACTTATCAACGAGTGTGACGAAGAAACTAAAATGGCTCTGGCAGAAATCAAACAGCACGTCAGAAGCATCGACACTTGTGTTATCGCTATAGAACAAAGTATGGAAAATGTGTCTGATTGTAAGGTGAACATCGATGCCGCCGCTCATTCCGATGAAGAGGTAAAAGTTCACATTAACAAGGCCAATGAAGAGCTGGCAGATCTTGTTGATGACATGAATAACCGGATGCGCAGAAGTAATCTTATCGTTGAGGGTCTTGATTAAGTCGAACATAAGGACTACGTGGAATCGGAACATATTGTAGGGTAATGTTTTTCTAAGCATCTCCAGCATGAAGTTGGCGACATTGAATGGGCCCATCGCGTAGGTCGTAGTCGACCTAACTTTCATATTCCACTAATTGTGAAATTTCTGAACTTTAAATATAAAAAACAGAGGCTCTGAGTCTCGAAACTAAACTTAAGACCTCGAATCACCCAAAGTATGGGTCGAGGAAGATTTTTTCTTGAAGGTTCAGTTCGTGAGAATGAAACTGCGGGAATTCGGAAAGGCAAAGACAATGATGGAGAAAGGTAGTATGTGCGCTTTAACAAGCCTCACACGAAACACGGCATTTACCGTTATGATCTATTCACAAACCAAGACGTTCAAGTTTATGCAAAAAATAAGCCCTCCTCTAAGTGACACACTGCTACTCCCTCACGCAGATTCCAAACAATAGCCCCAGTTTTCATACTCTCAGCAAACTTCCAGAGTATATTTCCAAATCTTGATGTCCTTAAAGCTAATATGCACACGTGTTCAGCAGATATAATAACGGGCACAGAAACATAACTTTCCGACGAAATATCAAATAAACATCTAACCCTTGCTTCTAACTTTCAAATTTTCCGCAAGGACACGTGCGGATCTCGCATGGGCGGCGTAATGATCGCTGTTAAAGAAGAGTATCAGTCATCACAGATAGCCGTCGATTCGCCTTTAGAAATTAACTTAGTCAGTGTTCACATTGGCCATACACCCTGTGTCGTAGGCGCCTGTTACCGTCCTCCCGATGGTCGCGCTGATTTCGTCGACAGCTTAAACTATACAATAGGCACCATCTTGTACGAATTTACAAGTAACTTGTTAGCCATTGTTGGTGCTTTTAATTACCCGGCTATCGACTTGCCAACCAATTCCCTCACTGCGAAGAATAATCGCCTCGAATGCCTGAGCATTATTCCATGTATTGATTACCACCAACGTGCGCAAATAGTACGCGAACCAACGCGGGACGGTCACTTGCTTGACCTCATTCTGAAACATCAACCGGAAATTAATAACACACACGTTGTGGACGAAATAATTCATCACTCGCCATCAGTGGCACCGCTATCAAAACTAAAACAGAAATACAAATCTTCAACTACTCACGCGTCGACTTACAAAAAAAAAGAACCGTATGCTGGAAACTTTAACTGTTATTCTTAAAACTGGGTGGCAGGATCATACAATGAATGTAAACTGGTGTATATTTCGCGACAAGCTAAAAGAAATAGAAGCATCTCTTGTTCCAAAACAGTGATAAGCTCCAGGACTAACGACCCATGGTTTACGCTTGATGTTAAGCGGCTTTTAAATAGGAAAGAAAAGGGCCTACAGAAAGTCAACTCGAACCAACGGTCCAGATGACTGGCGGATATACAAACAGATTTTTATTTTAACTGAAAAAACAATAGATCAAGCAAAAAATAAGTATTTCAATGTTATGCTGTCAAGTATTATAAAAACCGACCCAAGCAAATTATGGAATATTAATAACCCGAAGAACAAAAAACACGGTACCCTTCTTTACCAATACAACCGAGGATGAGTTATTTTTCAAGAATGTGCCAAAGAATTTAACAGAGCCTTTGCCCAAATTCTCACTACCGAGCTGCCTTTAGGTGACTCTTTGGAGCCGTCGCAACCCAACATAGCTTCCAGTTTTACGCACATTGCAATTACAGCCCAAGCCGTGGCATGCGCTATCGACCACCTAGCTTCTAAGACTAGCCCCGCGCCCGACGGTATAAGAGCGAAGCTGTTGAAACTATGTTCTCCTAACTCATCTTACCTTCTTTCGCTGTTATTTCAGCAATCCCTAGATTCAGGTTGCTCGCCGGACTACTAAAAGTTACCCCATACCCTACCATTTATCAGGTTTGGTGACCGGTCTGATTCCCTATATTACAGGCCTATTCCACTTATTTCAATCAGCTGCAAATTGTTATACCATAATGTTTTCACTCACGTTGTACCCAACTAAACCAGAATAACTTCTTCATTAGCAATCAACATGTATTTAGGTAACGTTTTTCATGACAGACACAACTTTTTGAGCTGGTCACTGATCTCCACGTTTCGGAGCACAGACGGCTGTGTGGCGAAGCCTTTTTTGTCGATTTTTCTAAGGCTTTCGATCGTGTTCCACATCAGCGTCTAATGCTTAAGACTTGTAACCTTAATCTGGATGACAGAAAAACTCACTGGATTCGCGGTTTTTTAACAAACCGTTGGTAATCTGTAAGGTTAATCGTCCACATTTCTAACCCTGTGGGTGTCTCATCAGGAATCCCCTAAGGGTCTGTACTAGGCCCTGTATTATTTCTAATTTATATGCATGACCTGGCAAGTAACATTTCCTCATACATTCGTCTCGTTGCCGACAACTGTGTAATTTATAGAGAAATATTAACTTTCATACACGTTTTTACACTCCAGCATGATTTATTTACTTAACTGAATGGTGCGAAAAACGGGGGATGAAAATAAACATAGCAAAAAATAAACACGAGCATTTTTTTTCAATGACAACAGAAACTTATAATTACTTAACAGATAGTGGTAAAATTGAATTGGCTTCATACCTAAAATATCTTGGAGTTAAATTCACCTCCGATTTAAACTGGCCCCGCTTAGAAAAAATCACATCAAAGGCGTCTAAAAAGCTCGGCCTTCTCAAGCGTCGCCTTTCATTAGCTACTTCAGAAACACGGCTTCACCCGTATAATACTCTTATCCGCAATTCACTAGAATACGCGCAAATAATCAGGCATTCACTTCAAATGTGTCTGCCTAACATCCTTGAATCCGTACAGAACAAGGCCTCGCGCTTTATTATCTCATCGTACTCAAGATATCAGAATGTATCTGCCTTGAAGGACGAACTTTATCTCCTCCCTCTCACCCAACGCAGCAGTTCGCAAGATTAACTTTTTTTCACACTTTGTACCATCATCCAACCCCATTCGCTTGCTATTTTATACTCCCGGCACCCTGTACGCCCGCGCTCAAAGATCACGCTCACAAAGTTCGCCCAATTTTTGCCCGAACAAACAAATATCAGAACTAACCCCTTGTAGTGCAGTCAAGGAGTGGAATTGTTTAACTAGTAGCCTAGTGGACCAAACAGACGCCTCTTCTTTTTAAACCTCACTCCTCGCTTTTTAGCGATTCAAAAAACCCTGTAACTAGTCTTCATCATGTTCACCTTTTCGAGGCTGTAAATGTATGTTCCTGCTTTTAAAATACCAGATTGTCGGTCACTTTTACACTTTTTGTTTTTGGATACAACGCTTAAACCTGTATTTTGCAATTGTATTGTATACTTTTTGTGCCTTAATGATATTTTAATGTCACTTTTGTAGTGTTGATTCCTTTGTTTTTACAATATTGTCTGTTGAGTCGGATTTCAACACTTCTCCCTTTTGTAATGCCACCTTGGGCACTTAGGGTACCTAAAAAAGTGAATAAATAAATAAATAAATAAAAACAATTATCTAATAAATAAAATGTTAGCCTTGCGACGACCACTCTAAGCGTTCGGCTTTGGCTTTGACCAGGTGCCACCCGCTTAACATAATGGTTCGACCACTCCGCGCGGTCAGTAAGTTCAGGTAGCAGATGTCCTATCTTTGCGTGTCGGTTGTAATAATGTACGCGGGAAACTTACCAGGAGTTGCATGAGAGAGACTATTGGATCATGTGACCGCATGTGGGGACATGTTTAGGATTGGTTGGTTCTTGTGGCCAATCTGTGGTCTATGTGAAGCATGTTAAAAAGGGTTTTCGCTCTTTCTTGAACGCCCCCTTTGGAGGTGTGGTTTTCGGGATCAAAACCAGAGTGTCGGGTTTTGTCTGTGGTCGTTCGGTCGGTCGGTCGAGGGGATCTATTTCAATATATATCATGGCCGAACAGGATGCTGTGGGCAGAGTGACAAAGTAACCGTCATTAAGTCCTTATGTAAATATTGAAGTAATGTAAATAGTTTAAATAAACCTAATAGCCAGCAAGAAGGGCAGTCCTTATCCCACACCTGCTTCAAGCATCGGGCGTCGGTAATCGTAGCGAGTCGAGATAGTCATCTCAGCGAGAGCTCCTTCAAGAACCTAATTAATTCGTCTTCATCATGCACCAAGAGGATGGAGAGGCGAAATGTAGCTCGAAGTCCCCGGCAATACTCAGCTGATGCGGTATATCATTGGGCTTAACACCCACATTCAGCTGCAGAACCGACACGCGCGTCATGGCTTGAAGTTTGTAGTTTATTACAAACTGTGCAATTGTGTATTTTTACATAAATTGGTAAAGAATACAGAAAGAGGTCCCTTAGTTTATCACTGTGGGGGGACCTCTTGTTAAAAAGTACATAAAAACTGGTAAAACATGGGCATTCAGAGTAAATAAGCAAAAATATAATGTAGATTTATACACAAATCAATTCTACATTGAAAATTAGTCATGGTGCAATGATGATTGTTCATTACAGATTAAGCCAAAATTTCAGAGAGGTGGTTAAAAAAAAGAACAAAAAACCGAGGTACGTCCTGGGCATCAACAATACACCCCAAAAAGAGCTTAATTGCGCCACAACAGACCAGCCTGAGTTTGTAACGCTTTCATAAAGCAAACAGAACATACCGAAAAACACAATTATTGTAAATTCATATTACACAATCAACGCATAAGGGCGATCAATCAAGCAACTTGCAACTGGAATGGATCAAGAAAAAAAAAGTCGCAACGCACAAAGCAACTGCGGTCAACTGTAGATGTACGGCTTCCCGGATTTTTATACGTTTTCCTTGTATTACTGGGTGAGAGTGAATGGAGAGCTGCTCAAGAAGAAACGTTTAGGTGACCTTTTCAAAGATGATAGTGGCTTTCGGCTTTACAGGGGGAGGGACAGGTTGTGCCACAAACTTATCATATTGATTTCAACATACCGTTTTCCGTAGTTTGTACGGACTGGAGGAAGCAAGAAATTATTTCGCATTGAAAATTGCGTGTTGTTGTTGTTGTTGGTAAGATCTGTTCGTCCTATTACATGAAAAAGGCGAGAGTTGCTCAGCAAGTTATGAGTGGTAATTCTAAAGTTATACAAAACGAGCTCACTTATTGGGAGAAGGTTGAGAGATCGCAAAAGAGGGGTTACATGGGTTTGTCTCGGGCTAAAGGTGACTATTCGGGCTGCTTGGTTTCGAATATGCTGCAGTGACGCAAGGTGAGAGTGGTAGGTGTTCCCCCAAGATGTGATGCATAATTTGTGTGACTTTGGATGAAAGCATTAAAAAGAGTAATTACCGTGGACAAGCTGAAATAACGCCGAGCTTTTAACAGTACAAGAATTCCAAAGGCTGTGTTTTTACTAACGATGCAATATGCAAATTAAATTTCAGATTCCTGTCTAGTTGAACACCAAGGAAGGAGCTCTGAGCAGTACTTAGTATGGGGTGTGAGTTTACCATAACAGTAATATTTTCAGTGTTCTGGACTCGCGAGCCGAATATCATAAACTGAGTTTTCAACGGTATAATTTCTAAAATATTTTTTGACACCACAGGTTAAGGTTTTGGAGGTCAGAGTTTAATCACTCGGTTACGGCTACAATACTTGTATGTGACGTAAAAATTGTAGTGTCATCAGCATACCGCAGGCATTCTGTTTCAGGGCTAATCCAATATGGTAGATCGTTAATGTATAACAAGAATAAAATCGGCCCAAGAACGCAATCCTGGGGAACTCCAATGTTAACAATTTTGGTATCTGACAGTACATAAGATAAAGAAATAATTTATTCTCAGTTAAGCAGGATTCTTTGAATCAGTTTTAGGTGTGCCCGGTTACTCCATATGAAGGAAACTTACGGAAAAGATTGTTATGGGTAATTGTGTCAGAGCTTTTGGTAAAATCAATGAAGACAGACCCTACTATTTTGCCTTGGTCGATTTCTTTTTTACGTTTGTCTGTTAAGGCTATTAAAGCAAGGTTGGTTGATAAGCCATGACAAAAACCGAATTGCCTTTCAGTTACTATATTCTTTTGTTCGAGGTAATTAGACAGCCACTGTTCAAATAACTTTTCGACAACTTTACTGAAAATTAACGAATTGAGATCGGTGCGTAGTTTGAAATCATGGTTCTTTAACCCTTTTACACAGGGCTTATTTTGATTTTTTTAGTTCTTTTGGGAAAATGCCTGTCTCAAACATAAGGTTAACGATATGCGGAAAAGTATCGGAAATGATGTCGACAATGAATGAAATACAAACAGGCTGTCCATTACAATACAAATGTTCCCTCACTTTATCCAACCTTACACCACCTTTGGAAGTTATATATAATACGAGACATAAAAATCCTTGGATGACTCCTTTCTCACGTACAAACCATGGATTTCGCAGGCTACAGAACTGTATGCCCAGTCTCTTAAATAATTTAACAAGCAAAAATACCCACATAAGTATTACCTCCACCAGAAAATCGAAAGAGCACGTCATAGGAATGGGTATTCGCTTATGACACTAATATATATGTGACGGCCACGCACACCGCAATTATATTATTTTGAATGGATTTCTCGCCGAAACATTTCCTATAATGCAATTTGTTTTCCCTGTTTATCGTTCACCGAAAATGTTCTCTTTTAGTTTGTTACATGAGCCTATTATTTCTCTGGCTGTATGTTTTTACTACACAGGTTGTTTGTTTTTCCACTTGGTACGGATGTTCATTTGTATCTACTTTCTTATTATATATGTATGTCCCGGTGTAAAAATCACTGCCTATGTACATTTTCATTGGTATTCAGATGCATCCACGTCACAATTATTCTTTTGTGTATGCTCTTTTTATCCAAAAAAGTTAAACCAGTTGTATTAATTTTTCTGCTGTTCTTTTGCTGTCAAAAACGGGGCAGAAACCCTGTCAGGTTGCTTCTTAGCAGCTTTTTGTTTCTGCCCTTATTATTTCCACTTTGTATGAGAGTATAATGCTGAATAAATAAATGAACTCTAAACCTAATGTAGCTTGCATGTATATTATCAAGGCCCGCACTCATATTTTTAAGATTAAGAATTGTGGAACGTACTTCACTGGGTGTAGTAGGTAGTAAGAAGAAAGATTGTGGCACATGTCGTAAATAACCTGAAGTAGGCGGGTCAGCTGAGCTTTGTGGGGCAGAAAAAAAGATGCTGAAAGCATTTGCTATTTCATCAGGGTTGGTTAGGGTGTTGCCTTCATGGTTTATTTCCGCTATCAGGTTTCTACTCGTGTAGTTGTGCATGAACTCATTCAACAAGCGCCATTGCTTTCCGATATCGCTGCCAGACACAAAGATTTGGTTTTCGTTATAAACTCTTTTCGCCTTTTTTAGTATTGACGTAAGCACAGTACAATATTTTTTGTACCGTTGTTTTAGTGCGCTGTTGAATGGCCGCTTTTTAATTTTCCGATAAATGTTATCATTTTTTCGTAGTCTTTACAGCAAGCCAACTGTTAGCCATCGTTTTTGCCGAGGCGATTGCTTTTTTGACAAGACATGACAGATGTTGAAGATAG
Organism: Haemaphysalis longicornis; assembly: GCF_048455015.1. Classification (NCBI taxonomy): domain Eukaryota; kingdom Metazoa; phylum Arthropoda; class Arachnida; order Ixodida; family Ixodidae; genus Haemaphysalis; species Haemaphysalis longicornis. Next base: position 200,773 of record NW_027526265.1, on the reverse strand, counting down.
TAAGCAGTGATTTATGACTGATGCGAATTTGGCGTAAGATGACGGAGCATCTTGTAGAGCTGTGACTTGGTACCAATCTGAATTGCTAGCTAAATTGATAAATTCCGTTTTGTTGAAAGAATATTTCGTATCATGCGATATACGTTTGGGATTGGGGCACGGAAAACGGAGGGCGATTGGGAAGTGGTCGGTTATGTCAACCTGGATGACAAAGGTTTCCGGTGGGAGGAGTGCATTCGTTAATGCATTATCAATAAAATTGTCTGTATCAGTGGTAGGGCAACAGGTAGGTAGCATAATGAAAGAATAAAAACCATAGCCATGATAGCAATGGCTGTAATCGGTATGCTTGGAGGTTCCGCGAGCTAAAATAATAATGTTGACGTCGGCAACTATAATAACAGTTTTGTTTTCGTAAGACAGGGAATGCAGTAAATTCTGAAGTTCCACGCAAAAGTTAGGAATGGCTGAATTTTGGGAGCGTTAAATGGTACCGATGATAACATTTTTACGGTCAATAGCAAAATCAGGGTCAGTGACTTCAATCCACACCGACTCGCAGTCAACTACGTTCAGGCGTAGATCCGTTCGTCGACGGTAGTGGGCTTCTTGCTGCACCCGTCCACCCTCCACGTTTCCTTGGTTACTTTGGTAACTCGTCAAAAAGGTGCAAACGCTACCTTTACTTCGTCGGGAACGTTTTGCAGGATCCAGTGCAGCTTGATGTCTGCCCTAAGAGCAGAAGCGCAGACGGCAGCATCAACTCCACATATATCTTTCGTATAGCCTCCTCCATTTAGATGGTGCTGCCGTCTAGGATGGGTGAAGCGAAGTAGCGCACCACGGTGCTAATCAGCGCCGACAGTTGGCGCCAGCTGAGCTTGTCACAACGCAACAGCCTGCCGTACATTCCACGGAGAAGGAACGCAGTGGTCACACATTTGGCAAAGCGACGCGCCAGCAGGTCTTCGCTCGCCAAGGACACCCACAAGAGAGCCCCGCAGATCATGCTCTTTCGCTAGACGGGCCTTGAGGTAACCAAACAATTCGCTGGCAAATCGTTCGGATTTGTTGGAATGGTTGGCGACGTGTGGGGTTTCATTCGGGTTTACGCAGTGCTCCGCTGCGTGCAATCCAGTGTGTAATGTTCGTCTGACGTTGTCATACCGACGAAGCATCAATAGCCATGTACAAGTTTATATCCATGCAGAGTAAACATACAACTCATCCTTTGAATGCACATTTCACTTTCATGCTTTATTGAATCCTATAAAAGGGGGATAAGCTAGATTTTTTTTACAACTTTGCGAAAATATTACTGGTAAAAAGCGTCGATAGAGTATTCTGTTTCTGGGAGTGAGAAGGGGCTGCATACCGAAGTCGCCTAATTTCCTCGTCGGTGCTACTCCCATGCTGTGTCTACGCACACGCTCTGCATGGAACGTCAATGAAAGCGTGAAAGCAAAATGAACTGTGACGTTGATTTATTTGAAATAAGTTTCCTTTCCTCACTCGCTCTACGCTATTCCAGTGCCAGATAGCGTTGTTTTTACCAAAGATGCAATATAATTAAAAAAAAAATGGTCATCAAATTTATTCCTCTGCAATTTCAGCCGTGATGTGATGTGTAAGAACAGATTTATCAATGCGTTAACATCATGTTGGCTGTCAAGAGGTACAGTACAAGATGGCTGGAGGCACCAATAAATGTCACTGTGGCGCTGGCTTTGGTCGGCGGATGCAGATTATATCAGCTTTATTTATTTTATTTATTTATTTATATATTTATTTATATGTATTTTTATTTATTTTTTGTTTATTATTTATTTATCTATTTATCTATTTAATTATTTTTTTAATGCAACTGACTTTGGCTATCGCAGCATGTCCTTGTACCCCCGGAAGAACTGGTCAAGACATTTTCCGGTGACGGACAGCAATGTAATTTATTTTACTGATCATTTAGTCTTCTTGCCTCAAGTCGCCATTAAGATTTACCCTATTGCTATTAAGACAACGAAATCTTTTCAATTCCTTAAACCTTAGTTTTAAAGTCACGGTAACTTTGAAGCACAATATTAATTTTCTCGCGCATAGTTACAATAATATTGCCGTATCGCCTGTAAAATCATTCAGAAATTCGGAAATTAGAAATTATTTACAATATATTTCACTCGAACCCAGAAACATAACACTACGGGTATTTCTTGTTCGGTTCGACATATTGGCAGTTCGGTGTGCGCAGTGTAAGCAGTATATGTACAGCCTTTGTCAAAATTTTCCAGACTAGGAAACCGTGCCCGAAGCAGACGCGCGGCCAAGCAGGGGCGCCGCGCTTTTCGCTGTCGGCTGCTCGCGCGGCTAGAGAGAGCGAGGGAAATTTTCGCTCTTGTTTTCGTGGTGTGGGTAGCGCGACAAGTGCGGCGCGCTCCCGGTTTCTCAGAGGAGGCGCACTTGGCTTCAGCGCAGGTCCTTCGCTCAGCACTTCTCTCGCTAGCCACACTACGATAGAAAGAGCAAAAGTTTCCCTCGCCCTCTCTAGCCTCGCAACCAGCCGACAGCGGCAACCGCAGCGCCCCTGCTTGGCAGCGTGCCTGCTCAGGCCGCGGTTTGCGTGGCTTAGAAAATTTTAGCAAGGACTGTGTGTGTATACATTTTACATCTGTAGTGCTCGATTCTCAAACTTTTGCGCACATTTGGATACTTGCGCCCTGAGGCACACAAGTGTAATCGCTCTATTTGGGGAATAATTTGTATTTGACAAATCTATCTGTACAAATATGATTGATTGATTGTGCGGTTTAATGCGCCGACGCTTCATCTAGGCTAAGAAGCGGGTTGCAGTGGAAAGCTTCTAATTAATTTTGATTACTTGTGTATTCTAATTAGGCATTGAAATCTCGACACACGGGCATTCTTGCTTTTCATGTCCATCAGAAAATATCTGTACAAACATAGGTGTGTGCATATTACTGTATTTATTTATATACATAGCTGAGAAATAGTCGCACAGTGTATCCTTGCAGTCGATTACATGCATGCGCTCTTGAAAAAGGAGTAATAATATTTCCCATGTTAGTGAGCTCGGAGCAAGCGCCAAGCTGCCACTGGTGACCTTTACTCTGTATCCGCATGCACAAAAAACATGAAATATACTGAAATGGGCAGGAAAAGCAACGACTTAATTGTACTTTATATTCAGCACATTTGTGTATATTCAACCCTCAGTAGAAAAACTTAGAGAAGACAGACGTTAGGCATTAGAAGCAATGCTTTCGATGCTTTTTTTAACAACAGGCTTTTCTGCGAGTTTATTGCTATAATAAAAGTCTGTGCGACAACGTTAACGTTGCACCAGCAAACCATTTCATAGTGGGCTTGACAAACCTCTGGCGTCCTGACCTCCGGAAGTCTCTAGAGTCCGTTTTACAATATAGCAAATGACTTCATCGGACAGTTTTTGTGATCGGCAGGGCTTGATCGGACTTGATCGGACAGGAAACGAGATGAGGGACCTGCTGCCTTTCAATACATACCTTCATATCAGCACATGCGTTTTCGGGGATAGCCCTTTCAACTGGGCTGCACTAGCGTACTTATATGCATACTTGAAAAACCTTTATTAATTGGCTGCATAGGCCCCCTTCCAGGAAAACCCCGGGCACAATGGCGCTAATTATTTCCTCCTGAAGACGCACGCATCCTCATGCAGCTGCGAATTTTAGGCTTCGGAACAACGCAGTAATGTAATGGCTGAAAGAGTGCTTTCAAGGAGCAAGATAGGCATTCATGTTGTTCCGAGGAGCTTGGAGACAAGCGACAAGGAAGGTGAAGCCAGCGATTAGGGAGGCCGCATGGAAAACAACATATTTTATTTCGGTAAATGATCCTGGCCAATCACCCTGAGGGGGTATGAGCCATCTATCTGGTACCCCCACCACCACCACTATAGAGCTATGTGTCAAAGTCACGCAAGCCATGCTCTGTAGTATCTTATACAATTTGTACCCTCTAACAGCCCCTCGAACCACTCTTCATTTTAGTTTGTAAAAAATCAAAGCCCCTTTTATCTAACGAGAAAAATCCTTGAAACGCGAAGCTTTCTCGGTCCAAAATAAAGTGATTGGGAGTTTCTTATTGATTTGCCACAATTAGATTTCTTTAAGATTTTGAGTAGCTTAGAGTATGAGTAGATGCTTACACTTTACAAACTGCTTCGACCAATCCAAACAACTTCCACCTTGTCGGAACGGCGCAATCGGACAGACGTCGGCTTCATAACGGTATGAATGCAGGTTCGACTCCGACCATGGGAAGCGTTCTTTTGTTCAGGTGCTTCCCGTCTCCCCAAAGTCACCGCCATCATCATGTGCCCTTTGGGGAAACCCACTGTGCAAAGTTGGCTATCCTGCAGTGCGTTTTGGTGTTACGATGTAAGGCACAGGTGAGGCATACAATTCTTCGTCTTAGAAAGAACGGCAGCTGGCGAGTTTGTGTCGACTGCCTGCACTTTAACCAATTAATATAAAGACGTGTTCCCCACACGTCCTCGATAACATGTCAGAAGGATAGTTCATATTTTGGCAGCAATACAAAATCTTTTTGATTTAATCTATTTTATTTAAATCTCCGACTGAAAGCGGCGTGTGAACGTGATCCCTTTCCGTTTCCTCCCATCTAGTAGCGCTGTTGATACAGGTCGGCCAAACCGGTTGGCTCGGTGACCGCTTCTTTCTGCAGCACTCCGCAGTAAACAGAACGCAAAGGGATGAGTTTCAAGATTTTAGTGTCAACATTTGAGCTTTTAACTCTACGGGGCACGGTAGGAACGTATATATTTACGTACTTGACATGAAAATTTCTGGGCTTACGTTGTGGGCTGGGTAGGTAACGCGAAGACAGCACGGTGTTGCAGACGCCGAGAATTCCCAGGAAATAGAGCCCCTTTGACCGCTTCACCAATAAATGGCTGAGCATGGCCACCGTGCAGGCTTTGTATATATTTGATGACAGCACCCAGTATCAAATGCGTGGAAGGGCAAGAAAGGCCATTGGCACGGTGCGCTAACTTGTGAAATTATTAGGGCTGCTCGAATCTAAACTACCACCATGATCAGCAAAGAATTCATAACTGACGTTAGACACTCGGGCGAAGTTTGTGAAATTTCAGAATGTAATCTTGGATCGGAATCAGTACATCTTGCATTTTTAGACTGCGCACTTCATCAGCCGTGCTGCCTCCAGGATGCTGGTTCACATTGCAGTCTTTGTCCATCGACGAAACAAGGAGGGGTAATTTTCGACGGCGCTGAGCCCTAATTTCCCAATTTTATCTGAGGTGGCCGACTAGAACGCCGATATTGCCGTGCCAGCTTGCGAAGATATTTGTACTGAAGCTCTGTGGTAATAACATCATTGCCAGGTAACAATGTTCTTGCGGGCCTCCGTGAAAAATAAACATATAGGGAAATGAAAAGACCATACGCAAGAGGGCTTACGAGTCATCACTGCCCTGCTTGAATGCCGTTTTCTGACCAAATGTTTTCTGACTGGCCCAAGAAGAATTCCTGTTGAATTGCGTATTTACTGGCAGCAGCCTCTGATGTGTGACAGAGAAGATCAGCATCTTATGCACGATAGTGCTGCCTCCACAGTAAAGTTAAGAAATGTTTCATTGCTCAACATAAACCAAGGCGTTCTAAAATATATCTCCTCACAGAGCGCTGCTATTTTGAAGGCCTGACAAGTTCCTGGAGAAATTTAGGAAATGCGGCTTTTCGTTCGCAGGTCACGCTTGCCTGTGGTACCTGTAACAACCAGTATAGCAAAGGAACGCTGTATCTTGCCCGAAAAAACGCAAACACGTATACTCCTGGGCAGATGAAATGCGAGCGCGAAAATATGAACCGTACAAGTACACAAAACTGAAAAACACAGTCCACTGTTGGTACATGCGGAAGGTCACGTTTCCCAACTTTGTTGCTCTGAATAGGCCAAGTGTACATCTGACGTGCATAGGTAGAAATAGCGGTATTTCTGTGTTCTCGTTCATTTTTGGGGGATCTTGTTTGATTGTCTATGACTATAGATATAAAGATCGCAATGTGAATGCAAATAAACAATTTTACCCAACAGAAACCCGATCCAACATGCTGCTCCGAAGCGTTCGGACCGAGCCGACCGTGTCGCGCTCGCGGAATGCGGTTGCAACTGGAAGCGGTGCCTCGGCGTGGCGGATTACTTTTATAAATGCATCCAGAAACGTTGCTTACAGATTGTTCAAAATTTTTTGCTCTCCAGAAACTACGACTCACGGTAAAGGTAGGCAAGCCGGCTGTGCTTAGAGCAATCCCCTTTTGTCTTCCTCGACCGCAACCCCTTTTGCGGCCTCCTCTCCTTCGTTTCATCCGAGTGCTGGGAGCATAGCTGGCTTGTCTTTGGCGCATAGCTACGTCGTCTTGCATGCGTTGGGCTTATAAGCTGGCTTTAACGCTCGGGTAGGCTATATTCACTCCCCTCGGAAGAATATAAAATATGGAGGCCGTAGGCTATTCAGAAATAATCCCTGTAACACTAAATGTTGTTCAGAGTTTATATTGTAAAGGTGGCTTACTGATTCTGCTTCATCCTTATCAATTGATGTTCACAAAAAATGACCCACTGAATTTTTACTGGAAAAACTGAATGTAGAGGCTATGTCGAACATTTATTTCTTGCCGTGGGTCGCAGTAATTAAATTTTTGCTGCCCCCTAACGCAAAGCTTAATGGCATTTATTCGAGTCCATTGGCTATTTTTACATTTGGAGGAAATTTCCGAGTCCATGCCAACACCGATAATTCTTTGCCGCCCCCCCCCCCCCCCCAGGAGAGGATGCCACAGTAAAAAACACCCGCCGCGGTGGCTCAGTGGCTAAGGCGTTACGCTACTGCGCAAAAGGTCATGGGTTTGATTCCCTGCCGCCGCTGCCGCTTTTCTGGTAGAGGCGAGAAGTCAAAACGCCCGTTTGTATGAGATTTCAGCGCACATTGAGGATACCCAGTGGGTCAAAATTAATCCGGACCCCTTCCCTACGGTGCGCCTCATCACCTGCGTTGCGTCCGCGCGTTAACCCCTACAATCAATCAATGAATCAACCGATCGGGAACTCTTTCAGGTTGCCCCTGTGAACATCAAACGCGGCCAAGGAATCATGGACACGTGTGGAATGGCAACGTGAGAGCATACATCCTCTAGGAGCCGATATCGTAACCCATTCTCTGCCCTGGTTATTTCTTAACCCGAAGCACGAACACAGGTATGTAAGCATGGAGTATTTAATCATTTCCTTTATTTGGTATCATGGTCAGTGCGGCTTTACACCGAGCTGCATAGCCTCAGGGTGCAGGTATTGCCTAGTATCTATGGTTGGCTAAGAGAACAGGCAACTTTGTTTTCTTTTTAAACAAGCTCCAGTTGCGCGCAATTTATAAATCAAAAATCCAGTGAGGTAGATATCAAAAAAATATTTAAGATCTATGGTACTTGCAGGGTAGTCTTTGTAGGCATAGTACCTGATTTTCTCGCTGTGTATGAGACGGCCTGTAATTAGAGTCTGTATGGTGAAATGAATCAAGAAATAATCGCGCAACCCAGGAAAAAACAATAGGCCTTACACATTATTTCTTGATTCTTTGACCCCCAAATCTAGTATTTAAGCAGCCAACATCAAATACTTGGGCGTAAATTACATGAACTCTTCTTAAACCACAATATAACAAAATTTATAGAAATTGTTAGTATCTTTGCTGAGTACCAGATTACTTAAAACCTATATCTTGTGCAAATTCTAGAGTAAGGGTCCTATTTATAGAGCAGCTAGCATTGTACCACGATTTCATCGCAATGCATAAATTTCCATTAGGCCAATCGTTCACTTCGCTTGTAAATAATCCGTTCGAAATGCTAATTGTTCCTTCCTATGTCCTTTTCATTTTGTTTTTTTTAAGCATGCATTTGTAAAGGGCCCCTAACAACACAGTTGGCGGCTGAGGAAGAAAGAATGTTTTATTTATTGCTGTTTTCCTCACCAAAAAACTCCATCTGTTTTTAGGATGCTTTTTTCTTTTTTGCAGAAAGAGACTTTCAGCTTCAAGAATGACACTTTTTACAGCACGAAAACGTTCAACAGGTTCGGCTCATCCAGCCAGTTTAATTTCAAGTGTTTTACTCATAACACTGCAAGATGCCACGGGGAGCATTGATATGATGAGTCAGAATGTTTTGAACATTATTCCGCTCTCAAACATGTTTCCACGACGCGCTTACGACACGTTCCTTCACAAGGGAGAGCTGTCTGCCTTTGCCAAACTATTTCTTCAGCTCTTAAAGGCGTGTTTGAAAACTTAACCGTAATCGTGGAAAGCGGCTATCCTAGACCTCAAGAATCTATGAACGCGCTTCAGAGCACTCGTGTTTCTGGCTACCGACCACTCAATGTTATGTGCGAAGACCCATTCATGAAAGACGTAGCCACCGTATTGCGTGGCAGGTTCAAGTTTGCTTCAGCGGCAATCTTTGTGTTAGCGCACACATCTTCGTTGCAGGTCAACATCTGTGGTGTCCTGAAGCAATTACGTAACTTACACGTCAGCGTTACAAAGGATTGGTTTTTCTTTTCCTCTTAGGAAGAACACCAATACTGCCCGTAAAGCGAATGGTTTTCCCTGAAGGGAGAGAGACTGTTTGGGGATGCGGGTTTTTTGAGAGCTGAGACTGTGACAATCCATCTATAGTTCATATCACAAGCTAGCTGCAGCAGAGGCCAAAGGCAGATGCGTGAAGTGGAGGCTCACTACGCCACGGGATATAGTGCCAACTTTTACGTCGAATAAATGACAAACAAAACAAGACACATTCATACAAAAGACAATGCCGTGTTTTTACACCACATTTTAACTGTCAGATGTCCGTCGCTTCTAAATTTGCGTTGAATATAATTTTTACGAGGCACAAACCACATTCATAAAACTTTTTAGATATGGCTGCCAAATGGCCAGATTATTGATGAAATTTCGTTTTCTTCTTTATTATAAAACTCTAAAATTGTAACAAGCAATTTTACCTTTAAGTAAACAAACGCGCCTCGAAAGTGCGACGTCGTCATTGGCATCGTCATTCCCAAACATGGCGTGCGTCGGGTCGCCCGCGCGGAATCGTGCATAGATGCTGTTATATCCGAAACACGCCAAGCAGTTGGCACCTAATCAACATTGTTGAGGCACTTCAAAAGGAAGGCGGAATAAGTGCGAGCTTGAACTCTGTTGTGAAAAGTGCAGCAAAATTGACCAATGTGAGTCGGCGCACATTGTACAAGTGGATGGCCGAGTGCAAGCAAACCGGCAAGCCGTTGACCCCCAAAAAGCGTTTGAGCAGCGGCAGAGGCGGACAGCGCAAGAAACGCATGGACAATTTTGACTTGAGTGTTCTGCGAAGAGTCGTGCACAGTTTTTTTTGAACGGAACGAACTCCCCAGCGTGCCAAAACGCACGGAATATTTCCGGAATGAGGACGACTTGCCAACTGTGGCGCCTCCGACCATGCACAGGATGCTGAAGCAGCTTGGCTTCAGGTTCAAGAAGCGATCACGTAACGATTCACGTA